>NC_049996.1:3838930-3861541 GCF_000003815.2 Branchiostoma floridae
AGTCTACTTAACATATGATTATATTGCGGTGGGTGCTCCGTGTGGAGTCATTACTTTACGAGTCCCTTTATAGCAGCAGCAGTAGTTGGTCTGAGCATTACTTGCGTGTCATTGGTCCTATCTGTCACAAATCCGACGGAGTGTCATAATTTTTTACATTCCTCCGATAGTCAGTAAGCCACTAAGGTATCATGAAACGTAACTTTCAGTTCTTGTCGTTTATGTGTTTTTATTTTCTTTATTCATATTTCCTTTCCTTGAACACGGAAGAGAAATAAAAAGGGAACTTATGATTGTATCTATCATTTTAATGCACGTTCGGTGTCCAATTACCTTTAGTTGTTCCTTTAGGTACAAACGTTTCTTGTCAAAGACTGACCATGGTCGTCAGTCTTCTTTTCATGTGTTACACTTTTATACGATGAATGAATTGTCCCAAGGAGGGCAGATGTAATGTAAAGCAAACATCCTCATAGATGTGAATCATTCTGCATTTTCAATTAGCTAGTTATAGTGAAATGCCACTTCACAATGCATACGGCATGCTTGGTATCCCATACTCTTTTCCATAAGTGTGTTGGGTTCGTTAACTGTTTGGCAGTTGTGGCTAATGCATAAAGCATACACGGGGCCTAAAGAATTATTTCAGATATAAGTCAATAAACAGGATGAAGGGTAGGCAAAATGCACTTTCTGCACAACGCCGGAAATGTATCCCCCCCCCCCCAATAGCACATGATAAGGCTAAGCTCTTGACAGTAAGAAATTCGAAAAAGAAAACTCTATCATAAATATTTAAAGGAGTTATGAGGTCTTCCATGTCTTGTCCTCATTTCGCTCCAATAAACACAGACGTCGTTGATGTACACATCTGCTCAGTACTCCAGACACTAAGACGTGCTCGGAACGTCAAGTTGAAGAAGATTTATGATTAATCTAGAAAGCAACGACCCCGTGTGCTTAACCTTACACGTCTCATATTAGAAATTAAGAATAAAGATCATTCATAAGGATGCAGGTGACAAGTAAGGTATTAATAGCTGAAACATAATTTCAATCTATAAATCTTTAGGGTAATGCCTTCAATGAGAATAACTGTGTTCTGATTGACCCATTTACAAAGTCATAAGTAGTCAGGATGTGAGAAAATATACTTAATATAACACTTAAAATTATGTATATTCACAAATATTTAAATGATTTAACGTTAACTTATTAACAAATGCCATACTTTCAAAAATAAATGTCATTGAAATATAGACAACATATTAGTTTACATATTGAAATTATTATTAATGAGCCATATAAACCGATTTTACGGTATCTCTCATAAATTGGTTTGCACCAATGTGACATTTCTATAAACGTGTATATTAACATTTTAAAAAAAGTGCTAAAAGTTAAATGTATACTTTTGAATGAAGTATTTGATGAGGTACATGTATAATGCAGCACTTAAGTTCCTAACGTTCCTTTATATTTAGGCAATTCATTTATGGATAAACTATCATCAGCTATTTATTCATTGAAATGTTAGCGGCTATTTATACATTATCAGTTATATTAACATATATATTTAGTCACTGAATTAATTTAGTGTTCTCCGAAATACCTTAAGAATTACACCAACCAAAGAATACTTCTCGGCAAACTCTCCTGGATTTTAGGACGATCATTTAACTTATCTGTATTTTCAGAAAATGTTTTGATTTCTTTTCTACTACGTGGAGGTACATCTTTGTCATATTCGATAAATACTAAAATTTTAAATCTAACCCAAAACTTCATCACAACCACCAAACGTTTTCTTCCTGATTAATTTTTTCAAGCATTTTAGTTCTTTGTTACTGGGGTAGGGGACCGGACTTGCGCACACATCAACTTTTGTAACAGTTATACACATCACTTAATCTTTATTTGTTGCCAGTTTTGTTTATATCTTCGAATTTCTTTATTTGAATTTATTTAGTTTAGTTATGTTTATGTTATTGTTTATATATGTATAGTGGTGGCGTTGATATAAGTAGTTAACTTGAGTGCGCCACCACTACGTCTGTCTTTTCTGTCAATGAGAATAAAAATTAAAAAAAAATACATTAAGAGCCATAATTTTACTACAACCTTTTTCGTAGATATCATTTAAAGAGATTGAGTTGATCGTCACAAATTGAGAAATCATAATCATAGCGGTGTTTCATTAGAATAACTGATAAAATCACTAAGCTGCTATAAATCTCGCACTACTGCTATAGATATCCTTTATGATAACCTTCTTGATTTATGATTACCCTAAGAAGTGAGAATCAATGCGACATCCTTTGCATATCTTTACCTTATGCCAAAAATTTTAGAGTCAAACATGTTGGTTGTGTCCCAGGAAATGTATTGCCACATTACACTTTTCTATTTTTTGTTGTTGTCTTGTTCTCTTTTTCTTTGTTTCTTTCTTTCATAATTTCTTTCTTCCCTTCTTATCTATCTTTTACTTGCTTTCTTTATTTCATACATTTTCTCACTTGTGGATACTTTCTTTTATCTTGGTTTGCTTTCTTTCAACACAATTAGCCCCACAAAGTAGGGTAATCTAATATTCTCTTTCTAGATGAGGTTAATGCAGATAGAACACGTGACTCTGTGAACAGTGGATCATAAGTTGTCTCTGTGCAGGGATGACTGTAAAGCTATGATGTAGACTGTCCCTTTTTTCTCATTTTCCCCCTCTCTTTCAAAGTCTGCTAACACAATCAGCACAAAGTAGACTGATCTTATCTTCTAGATGAGGTTTATGCAGATAGGACACGTGACTTTGTGAGCAGTGTATCATAAGTTGTAGGAAGTCTATGGCGCCCGACGTCTCTGTTCAGGAATGGTTATAAAGCTAAAATCAGATGCAGATAGATTCTTTTATCTCGGTTTGTTCTCTTTGAAACTCTTCCATAAAGTAGGTTAATCTAATCTTCTAGATAAGGTTAATGAACTCAATTACCTCACTGTCTCTGTTTTCTTTCAAATCCCCCTTGTGGAAGTGACCTGGTTTTCACTAATACCGTGGAGCCTACAGAAATCTTTATTACACCACCATGGTCCACTTACGGACCGTACAACTGTACGTTACGGTCTACATAATACCCTTTCGGAGGTATTAAGTCATTTACTGTGCAATGACTTGAAAACACAAATCTCTTTTCAAGGAGAGGGTGAGGGTGTCTCTTGTGGGGTGACCTAGAAAAGTTTCTTTTATTGGTAGATTAGATTTTACGCTCTCTGCCTAAGGACAAAATGTAGAGGCGGCTTCAACTTAATTTCATCACAAAGACGAGAAAATGATTTCCGGTTGATACTTCCAAGAAAAATTGACGTATTGCTTTGGTGTGAGTCAGTGTGTTCCAGTCCGGACATTTATGGTCAGCATAACTTTAGAACCTCTAAAAATATTTTAATGATGTATAAATAGATGTTGACAAGACAAAAGTTTTCTGAGCCATGATGTTTTGCGATATTTCTAAGGAAAAACTACAGTTAGATTGGTACCTTATGATCGTAAGGTTTCAGGAATCTCCTCGGCACTGGGTGTGATACCCACCCGCAGGGGCCTGCAATGCACTCCGGTAAAGTTTCACGGGGTGAGATTAGGATTTGTAGCACACGATGACGGCTGTGTATCCAAATTTTGTTAAAGGCCAGAGAGGAAAAGTTGGAAGAACAAAAATGAAGACAAATATTGGCTTGTATGTCATGTTTTAGTCGTTTGTTCAACATCCCTGACCACCTAGATTTTATACTGAAGGTAAGCACTTCTTTTCTTTGCACGTTCGTACCAGTTTAGGGCCCCCAGAGTATGTCATCCATATAATCAAATTAATATAGCCAAAGCTACCCAGTCATAGTTGCACCGTGTTAGATACATATACACAAGGTCGAAGCCGACATTTTGATTCGCAGCTCATTTGATTCATGGATTAGGACAACATACAAAAGGTCAGCTTTGATCCACCGTAGATATGATAATCTACATAATTTATGCACGGTGGTGGCTTGGTCACCGCTCTGCGTGAGTGTGCATATGTCATCATGACCCTTGATTTATCTATGAAGTCACCTATATTAGGAGATCACTTTGCAACCATAGATAAAGGTTAAGATATTCCTATAGCCATTTTGAAGCCATAGGGACAGTTGGTGGTTATTTACTGAGTCTAGGGTACAGTATTGGAAGGTGGAGCCCATACCTCTCCTTCTTACGCCTTTTACCTCCCCAACTGAAGCCAGATACCCATTTTTACACCTGGGTGAAGTGAGGAAGGTCGTGTAAAATGCCTTTCCAAAGAGCACAACGTCGGGGGCACGGCGTGTATCGAGCTCGCAACTTCTAGATTCCGAGCCGAACGGTCTACCACAGTTTACGCCAACCACTACGCCAACAGTAAGAAAAGTTGTGTAAAGTGTCTTTCCCAAGGGCACAAGATCAGTACAACCAAAAAATTGGTTCTGGGCCAAATACCCTACATTGAGGTACACGGCCCCACAAGTAGTTACGCCACATGATACCACTAGTGTATCATTGAATCCCTTGTTCCATTATGCGACTTACCTTATTAAGCACTTTGCAACCAATATTGGCTGTAGTAACCTATAGTGGCCTTCTAAATTTAGGCCAATTACTAGTTTCATTTTGAGGCTCGCCGCACATGTCGCAAACTGGGTCACCGATATGTGCACAATAACGTACAGGGCAATAAAGGTGGAGTCAGTCAGCGACACGCTTCGTCTAATCTTCTGCATAGGGGTAAATGTAATGAAGCCCCCCCCCCCCTTCCTATGTCACTAAATACTGTTGTACAAAGGCACTAAAATATGATACTAACTTCATTGACGCAGCAATATATTTCATAAGATCTTTATCGACTATAGACAATATAACTGACCTGAGCACCGCAAATAAAATATTAATGAGTATTTATATAGTTAGGATATGAATGACTATATCTCTATTGGTTTAAAGTTGAACTGTAACTTACAAACCAAACAACAAACTTATTTCTAAGTTGATGTCAGCAGCAAAAGCCAACAAACATCAAATATCAACCCTAGAATCAAAATAAACACTCGTAGTAACAAAACTAAATGTTGCAATATATTCACGAATAGATCTGTTTTGGAACTACCACCTTGATATAACTATATAATAGCCAAAATCATGTCAATCCATATTTGCTGCTTTGATATAATATGTTTTAGTTCTTATTTCCTTTGGACAGACAAAGACAATGTGGCACTGAACTCAAGTTCCCAAGGGCACAACGTCGGGGGCACGGCGAGTGTGGTATTTAGGACCTCTAAATTCCGAGCCGAACGCTCTACTAGGTAAGCCACACACGGTATATTTACAAGTATCTGTGCCGTAAACTATGTGTAGCAATTTAGCAGAGCATACAGGATTCGCCGATGATTTTTGATTGCCAATATTATAATAGTAATGCGTGTCGAAAGCGTGTCGAAAGATCACTCTATAATTGTGCATGTTTCGCTTCAGGGCTGTACATAAGGTCATGCTGATTCGGTTATTATATAGATGACATTCACTTGGAATCCTAAAACAGATGACATTTGGGGCGTTTTTTCTTGTTAGACTGGTAAAAAAAACATACCTGAAAAAAATCAGTGGACCAGATGAAGACAGAAAACCAGTGAACCGGATGATGGACCGATTTGAAAAGGAATAGACTATATCGGCAGGCGTTCACGTGTTTTAGAGCTTACCGGTCCAAGAACATAACAAGAGTGAAGTAGAAGAGAGTTGATAGTAATTTTACAGTCTAATTTGGTCTAAAGCAGATGTAGTTAGTGTTGTTTACATAACTTGGATAGGATTTTAAAACGCCAGTGGACGCCGGATACTCTACTAAACAGAATCATTTTTAGCGAAATCGACCGTTGTTTCGAGTAATGTCCATTTATAAGTTTTTGGAGAAAATCAGTTCAAGGTTCAGGTCCGGACCTGGACCTGGATTTTCGGTACCGGTGCCCATTTCTAGATGCAACTATGCCAAAATTTGCAATTATTATCTAATCTAAGTGGCCAGGAAGATTGGGAAGATGACTGAGCACAAAGAGTATGCATATGGTATACCGAAAACAGATTCTCAACTTTTCTTTTTCCAAATTTTCTTTGACTTTTGACTTGACTTTGACATTGTACGATATTACCTCATAACAAGCAAGGTGTCTGTTCCAAAGCCTAGCTTTATCCCTGGCTATTATGTTGAAGCGACTTGTAATGAAAGTTACTTTTACAGATAAAACATTCTCCAATTCTGAAGTTGTAAACTTTATGACATGGAGGGCCCAGTTGTAACAAGACCTGACAACTAGGGTCATAACATTTGTCGAAGATATCCCAGCCTTTAAGGAAGGTAATCCTCACAGGAGAGGCAATAAAACATCAAGCCTGATTACCTGCAATAAAGAGCATGGAGGCAATTTTTGCTTCACTCGTCGGGTCTTGACAAGCAATTCTCATGGACAGACCGGGCGATTCTTGATTAGTGATTTAGACATATTGTAAAACTGTATGTGTGTGTGTGTATGTGTGTGTGTGTGTGTGTTTGTGTGTGTGTATGTGTGTGTGTATGTGTGTTTGTATGTGTGTGTACGTGTGTGTGTGTGCGTGTGTATGTGAAAGTTCGCCATGTATAGCTATATTAGACATGTATAGTAAAGAATTGTGTGTCACCAGTATTGCTGATTACACCTGGTTTTAAATAGACTTTTGAATTGACTTGCAGGCTGTGGCGTAACATCTTTGCGTAACTGTGCGTCTAGCTCTTAAAAGAAATCAATATAAATTGGGGAAAGTTTCTAACACATTTTCCGAACGCAATCAATAACGCTTTGTATACTTTTGTAGACTTTGCTATATTTTCTCCTTCAGATAGTGCCTAGTAATACATAATTCAAAAAGTTTCCTTACTGTTTCAGGAGCAGCGTAACGCTAGTGCACCTCAATCCATGGGGTAACCTATATTCGTTGCTTTTAAAAACAGGGAATTTAAGAATATCAACGTGTCTGACATTGGTTCCAAAATGCAACATTTTAGAAATATTGCAGTTTGTGAGGTGAAAACCACTCTCCGTTAACTTGATTTCCCTAAACATGTTTTTCTAAAACAACGTATTTAGGTTACCCCCGGATAAAGGTGAACTGGCGTTATACATTAACCAGGAGAGGCTGCTAACCCTTCCCTTTAACATGCTCACGGAATTCTAACATGGAACCAGAGGTTCTACGTCCCTACCGAAAGACAGGTGCAGCCCCAACCAAGATACCCTTTCCAGCGTTTGAACCGGTGTCTTCAAGTCAACAACATATATAGGTAAGAGAAATCCAACTATGAGGCTTTTACCAGTTGAGCTACAAGGACATTCCCTACTACACTTCTTACACCGTAACACCTCTTCATCCGTCTTTCTCAATGCATTATGTAACAACTGTTCACATCCCCTTGGTATAATTCACAGCGTGTCTTCACTATCTGAAAATGCATTTGTTAAGCTGAAAGGATTCGAGAGTAGCATAATAATGTCCAGACTTCTCCTTGAAATGCATCGCCCTGTCTCGACACATACGAAGAAGTGATTCTTCAAGAAGATCGATATTTGTACTCTTCGCAGAGTGGGAAGGGCATTTTCATGGTGTTAGTTGAAATTGAGTGCGGACCTTAGGCGTACGGGGTGTCCGACATAGCCCTTGAAAAATAGGGGCAGCGGCAGTAGCCATTTATTACTATGGTAGGATATCTTGTGTGGTGTTGTGTCATGGCTATCGCCAAGGGCTATATGGGATGTCACCCAGAACGACCCTACCACCACTGTTACGTGCTAGGTGTTTTATTACACATAAGACTCCCTTTCAAATAAAAGGCGAACGCCTAGCGACCATAAGGTGGTATCTCAGTGAACTTGGGGAACCAGCACGGCTTTTGCGGAGTTCGAAAAATTACTCAACAAAATTCAGAGATAAATGACTAATTTTCTTACGTTTTGTGTATTTTGTTGTATTCTAAGTCATACATTTACGTATAATGCAATATCTAAATTATAAAAAAAAACGGAGGAAGTAACAACTGTGTCTGACAGTGAACAAACCCCGCAGTGCCACACCGGTGCCCCAAGTGGCAGTGAGATACCACCTTTGCAGTGACGAAAACTTGATTTTTGATTTTATAATGATATGGTGTAAGATGTACACGTATAGGCTAAGGAATAACAAGCACACACCCCAACCAACACACACACACACACACGCACGCACACACACACACTAGAATATGGAAAATATAATGGTAAAGTAGAATAGCAAATACAACTAATAAAACGATAGTGAAAAATAAGAGAAAACACATGCACCACAGAATGTATGAAACACAACGATGAAAATGACTAGAATACGTAAAAAAGAAAGTCCAACCCAATGCCTAAGAACTTTGTCAAATCTGCAACCATCTATAACACCGAACTTATCCTTGGCAATGGAAGTTGAAAGCCCACCTCAATTAGAGGAATCGATAAAAAAGTAATTTTCCATCCAGTCTATCTTTGTGAGGCTAATACATGCTATTGACTTTGGTGATTGCTGGAATCTCTACAGTAACTCTTTCGTCACGAAGCAGCGAGTTTGTCTGACTTCACGCTGTGAAATAGCTTAGTCAGACATACAGTCTTCTCTATCCTTATATGGTGACTAGAATTCTCTACGAAGCATTCTACAACTTGAAGATAATGCTTGCATACTTGGAGGATGTCTGAAGTTAAATTGTCTAGCTCCAAAGGTTGTAAAGCTTGTGAAAGAACAAGAAACAAGCAACGAGTTTGTCTGGCTTCCCGCTGTGAAAGAGCTTAGGTAGACGCCCAGCCACTACAGGGTGACTAGAATTCCTTACTGAACATTTTACATCTTAAAGACAATGCTTGCACACTCGGAGGATGTCTAAAGTTAAGTTGGCTACAAAGGTCCTAGAGCCGGTGTCAAAACGAGAAATAAAATAAAATTTTGATAAAAAATATAACTTATTATGCGCTATAACACTTAATTAGGGTCATTGACTACGCTGGGCAGACAAGCTGCCTTAGACTATACCATGCTACTTTCAATAAGGGCGTGTCGGCCTGCATTGGCCATTTGCCGCGTTGCCTGAAAAAGCAGCTAGGGAGCCAAGTATTGCCATATTCATTTTAAACCTAAATAACGACAAATGTGCTAACGAACACATAGATGTACTAAAAAATCTTGAGTTTTAGGAGCAACTACAACCAAATAAAATAAAACAAAACAAAGAAATTACCTCTACAAACCGAACTTTTTGCAGCAAAAAAATGTTGGATGTGTTCTGCGTAATTTTTAAGGATGCTAATTTTTAAGTGCTTAATTGTCAAAATATCTTTTTTTTGCGATGGGAGTTACATATTTTTAGTCTACAAATATGATGCAAAGCATTATTTACTTTGTTCAGATCTAAACTATATGCCTACACAGCCGAAAATAAGGACCATTTTCCCGAGAGAGTCTTTTGTCACGACACATACAATCGATGAGCATCAAAATTTTAAGGTTGTACCAGGAAGACAGTCATTAAGGTCTCCTTTTTTGATGGATGTCGACAGCTAAGATCCAATTATCTGTTGCCTTTTTTCAAGTTAAGGTGTGCAGTGTACAGAATACCAATATTCCTTTGCTATCCGTAATACTGAATGAAAAAATACCTTTATTCTTATTTTTTGGCCCAATAGAGCTATGGACAGGTCGCAACTAAAGCATTTTTGACAAACATAAACATGTTTATGTTACTACCGTAGTTGTTTAGTGAACAGAATACAAATATTTCTTTGCTAGCCATATACTGATTAAACCAATAACCTTATTGTATTTTTGACCAACTAAGGTAAATACACGTCGCAACAAAGATATTTTTGCAAACATAAACATGTTGATACTAGTACCGTAGGTTTGTAGTGTAGAGAATACAAAACACCCCCCCCCCCCACACACACACACACACACGTACGCCTGTTCGGAAGGATGGTTTTGCCCGTTGTATTGACGGAAAATACAGAGGATTTCACACTAATGAGACATTCACAATAATGAGAAGAGAAATAAAATCATAAAAAGCCATATTTCAAATATTTCACGGAGGAGTAAGATTAATAGTTCTTTTCACTTTTAACAACTGCTCCCATCTGCTTGAATGTCTTACTTGTGCCATCGATAACACGAAGACATTGTGGCGTAATACATATGGGAGAGATACAATGTAATTTGTCAACCTCAAAGTAACTCCTGGCTGATCCATTCCCATATTTCAGGCAGATATAAACGTGCGACCTTTTCTCTAGAAATTTAGAAAAGTAACTCAACCTTTCAACATAGATTGGGTTTACATAGATGAAGGTTAGACATGCAGATATAAATATACCAAAGATAAGAGTAAATTAAGGAACTTGATAGACATTGTAAACAGTTAAACGTTTTAGGAAACATTTACTGGCTATCGACAATTCAATTCACTAACGAAAGGTAGTGAATGCATGTTCGAAACATCCGACTGTTTTAAGAATGTATCGAATTGTTATAGTATCTGTAATCTTGCGTAGGTTTGGCAAAATATTTAATTAGTATTCTGCCATATTTGAACCATGTTGTGGGCTAACAGATAGATACATTCTCTTTATTAAAAACAATAACTTTAGCTTTTGGTTGAAGGCATCCGTTGCAGCGGTTTGACCTCTGACCTTCCCACAATCCCCTGCGGTACTGGAACTTTGAGATGACCTATCACGATCCTAAAAGTTGACGTGACCGCACAAACTGAAGCGTTTATTAATAGATACCTTTCTGTGACGGAAGAAACAAACCAAAAATGACGGAAATGTGAGTGTTGAAGTGATCTGAAATACGACCTTACGATGCTGTGTACCTGCGAGGCTGATGTGTTACACCGAAGGGTGTTTGTAGTACTGCCTATACAACATAGATAAGAACAATGTCATCTGTTATAGTCTCTACCAGTTATACGAGCAATGCGTACAAGTCAACTTTGTTAGATACACGTGACCGCCCAGGAAAATATATGAAGTGCTGTCAATATTACAAACAGAGCCATACGTTTCAGAGTTAGAGAGCTTACTATGTCGTTTGATTGATTTTGAAAGATGTTAAAATAAGATATTGTTCTTTTTTTTTACACAGCTAGGTTTCTCTCTTGCTGAAGTTACGATGTCTGCCAGACAGTCAGACATCTTTCTCAGAGCTTCTAACTCGATTTTTGCTTCTTACTGCTATAAGAAGCCGATTTAAGTGGCACTTTTGTGGCTCAGGCCCAATGGGTCCCGAGTTCGAAACCTGTATGACGTTAAATGGAGCTCCCGTGTTCTGGGAGAGCCACACCTCGAGCACCGCATGAGCACTTATTGAAAAGAGTTGGGGTCCTCCCCGGTGCGAGTAGATCAAAGTTACGGCACTGGCTTAAAGCTTTGACATTAATAGAATCTAGAATCATCACTAAGATGTCCGCAAACTTGAGTAGCAAATTCTTTGCTATACTTCTGACTTTTTTTTTCAAATATGTCGCAAAACTCATGCCAGGTGGGGCATGCCACGCCCTACAGCGAAGACAAAGTACGACAGATTTGGCGAGACGTCAAGAACTGCAAAAGACAAGCATTGAGTCGATCAATTTTCAATTACAGCCTCCCCTAACCTGGGATTTAGAACGAGTTTTCTCTGTTCTTTTCTTCTTCAAAAACTGCAAATATAAATGGCAAAAAACTCATCCCAGCTGGTGCCACACCCTACTACGAAGGCAGATTTGGCGAGATGTCAAGAAAGGCAAAAGACAAATATCCTGTCGATCAATTTTCAGTTATAGCCTTCCCTAACTTGGGATTTAGAATGAGTTTTTCCTTGTTCTTTTCTTCTTTAAAATCTCATATATAGAAATGGCAAAAACACATAACTGTTAGTACCACACCCTACAGCGAAGGCAGATTTGGCGAGATGTCAAGAACGGCAAAAGACAAATATCCTGTCGATCAATTTTCAATTACAGCCTCCCCTAACCTGGGATTTAGAAGCCGACAAGAAACAGCTGGTGATTGCCAAGTTCAAGGCAGCCCAGATTGGCAATTTCGGTTGGTGCAATTAGGACTGTGGAATTTTGGGAAATGGGCTGGAACATCATTACAGTCTCTCCCAGCGTCAATTCAGTAGTCATGACGATTTTTGAAACTTTGCCAACATGGGCAAGCTGCTAAGAAGACAAAACCTACACCATTCAATAGAAGGCCGCTAGGAGGGTCCTTATCATATGCATACGTGACATCATCATCATCATCATCATCATCATCTCATCCTTAGTCAAACTCTGAGGTGCAGAGTGAAGTTTGACTTCCAGTGCAGTCTGTCTTTCATCGCTGCGAGAAGTTCCAGGCCATCCAGACCAGTTTCTGACTCAATAACGTGGCTTAGTATTATGCTAAACATTCTCCTAACAGAAAGGTATTCATGGATCAAATTTTCAACGACCACTGTCGCCTTCTTCAGGATTATTACTGATGACTAATTACCTCAGAACGAAAACTCGCGGGAGTTATACAGACACGTGATCTTGGGGACACTTGACGTCTGCAGTTGGTCAATCGTGCCAGGATGTTGATAGCACAAAGCAGCCTCTGTTCAGTGATAGCTGGAGTGCCCTGGTGTATATACGGTCTTCTTAATACCTCGTATAAACTACTAGTGATGATGATGATGATTTTCTTTTTGATGATGATGATGATGATGATGATGACGATAAACCTTCTAGCAGGTTTGACCGATTGCTTAACGTCACGCATCTGCAAGATTACGTGATAGCATTGCCTTACGGTTACAACTAATATAGATGAGCTTCCATGAGAAACGGGACTTTGAACCAAAATACCAAATACCAATGAACCCACTGCTTCTTGAGTTATTATGGAAACACGTCGGGCGTGGCGTAACTGGTAGAGCGTTCGTTTAGGAATCTATGGGTCCTGAGTTCGATCCCCGCCGTTGGGCCCTCGGGAAAGACACTTTACAAGACTTTTCTCAGTTCACCCAGGTGTAGAAATGGGTACCTGACTCCGGCGGAGAACTAAAAGACTACTTTTACCTGCTCTCTGTAACCTGTATGTGGCACTGTTAACATAAGACTTGAGTGCAGTGCCACATTGTCCTCATACATCCAAAAGCAAAATAGAAAAAAAAAATGGAAACACGCACAGCCATATATAAATGATGAAAGGCACTCTCAACCTTAAAAAAAAAGTGATGCATTTGCTGGCTTAGCACTGAACAATAGAAAGTATCAACCACTAATAGCTAAGCAACAAGGATAGAGTACTAAACGAAGACTCGGCGGCGCCAACGCCAGATGGTTAAAGGTCGGTAGAATATGAAATTGTCGAATGACGTGAAAAGCCAAATTTGATTAATACTTTCGTGCTCCTTCGATCAATTTGTCTTCAATATTTCTTTCCCCTTGGGTTCTAAGAGTTATAAACTTTCGAGACAACATTTATGGATTGTACAAATTCTTGAACGTTTGCCAGAGGGCTTAACTAATGAAATCATTTCTAGTTAAGTATTACTTAGATGTGCTCCTATGCCTCTTAGACTGAGATATATGTCACTACTTATGAAAGTAAAACAAAAGTTAAAGTGTAAAACAAAAACGCCCCTGCAGTTCCAAAATTGCTAACAGGCGCAAACCTATATGACTTTTTTACGAGCCCAAGAACTATATGTAGCTGCCTCTGAAAACATTACCAAGATATGCACAGAACACGAGATAGCAAAACCGAAAGTTCTGCTGCGTTACAACAGAAAGCCGCTAGAGGCTCAAAATCAAGCTTCCAATATGCTGGCACAAACCAACATATACCAAATGCCATCTATCCGCAGATTCTCGAGTACTTACTTTCCACGCACGAACAATCATGTAAAAGGCATCAAAAGCTTGTGGTTAAATAGTCAGAGTCGTTTTGAGGCCGTAGGGACAGTGGGTTGTTACCCACTGTGTCTAGGGTACAGTATTGGAAGGTGGAGCCCATTCCTCTCCTTCCACTGCCTTTCACCTCCCCAACCGAAGTCAGGTACTCATCTTTACACCAAGTTGGAGTAAGGAACGCTTTGTAAAGTGCATTTCGCAAGGGTTAATATTGTTTGTCATGAAGGGGATTCGAAAGCAGGGCCTCTGGATTCTGGGTCAATCATCCTAGCCATTACATCCACACGACTACAAGAACGCTAACTTTTTGGCAAATGGTAAATTATCCAATTCCGCATGCGCACGAAATGCCATATTTCATAAGGATTATCGTTTATATAAGACAACATCTGGCATTCCCCCAAGATAGCCACAAGGATGAAACACAGATTTAGGGATATGGCGTACGGATATGCAGGGTGACATCCAAGGCTTTTTCTTGCAGCTGATCCCACTAAATTTTTATCAAGACATATATGCCACCGTATGCATATCCCCAATACGGTTACGAAAGACATTCGTCATTCAGAGTAGCTGCTACATTTCCAAATAAATTTCGTTGCGTCAAAAATGTTCCTAATAATTTTAGAACCACTGCAATGGACATGCAAAAACCTAATAGTAATTCTAGATATAGACTACTACAGTACATTAGACACATTGTCCTATGTTCGGGATTATTTTGTGTTCGGGATTATTTTGTCATGTGCAATTGGTTTTTGAGCGTGAGTTTGCTTCAGGTATCACCATATCATAAGTGCAAAAATCACTTCCCATCAAATCCTACTCAGTAAAATTCTAGAAGCACTAGGACACATTAAATAACCACATTTGAAGGTGCAGCACTAATACCACGTCAGCAATAGAAATATATTTGTCCTTTTCCAACTACTCCCTTCCAAAGTTTCCTACAAAAATGACCTGCAGTTCCCCCCAGAAAAGTTGCTAGGCGTCGCAAACCCATAAAGTTTCTTCTACAGCAGCCTGTAACCTAAAATATCGAAATCAAAACGTGATGTTTTAATCTGATGATACAATCTAAGTTTACAAGGACAATATGTGATAATTCTTGCCATAGTTCCCTGAACTGCTTAACTCTCGCGTCTCCCGGTAACTATGACAATGACACACTTGTACAGTCCACGGTTTTGCCTTTCTTCTATGTTTACTTCGCTCTACGTCTTGTTGTTGCGTCAACAAGCCAAGTGGCTGCGGTGTACCGAAAATGCGAAAATGAACGAAAAGGGTCGACAAGGAAAATACAGAAAGTGCGAAAGGGATGGAAAAGTTCGACTCCTAATATTGCCTGACCAGACGTTGTGTCCTTAAAAAATCCACTTTACAGAACTTGGGACTGGGGACAAAGCGTGGCTGATTATGCCACGCGATCTCACATAGACTGTGTGTGAGAATACCTTCACCCTCAACGCTTCTTTCCTTGACCGTCATGCTACAAATCCCCTTCAAAACTTCAACCACAACCTTTTATCTGTAGAGGTTAATGATAGATATTATCGACCTGGTTCCCATTTGCGCTTCTCGGAACCAGCGCCACAGAAAACAAGAAGTAGCCCTTTCATATGGACATCTGCTGTCTCTAAAACAAGAGTGCTGAGCCCCAAAACCTCTATGAAATATGTACAAGTTTGGTAAATTTCTTTGATAGATATTGTCGACAGATATTATCGACCATCGTTCCTATGTGCGCTTCTCTTAAGCCAGACTTAAGTAATTTTCCAACAACTGGAGCCACTGGAAATTTGCTGTCTCTAAAAAGAGAAATGAAATATGTAGAGGTTTTGTAAATTTCTTGCTTGATCTTGTCACATTGTATTTATGTTATAGAAATAGCAGTATTATAGGAAATAAACTTGTAAAATACATTGTTAGAACCAAAATGAGCGATTTTCGTCATAAGTGCCTGTCAACAAACGGTTGCCATGGCAACACAAACATTTCTTTATAAATTGTGAAATTGTGTCAACTAAGTTTTAGGAAAAGTCACAAAATTTGGTGGCTCCAGCGTAAGACGTTCTGGCGTTATACGACATGAAAGTCATCGCAGGCCTCAAAAGCACCCCCCCGTCTAAATAGGGTTGAAGTTTTGGTCTTCTCTACCAACATTGTAGGTATATATTGCATGCGCGCATACAAATAACGGGTTCAAAACTATACCTCAATATTTATGGAGGTAATGACATTATAGGCAGATTTGAACTGTGTGTCCGTTTGACCACACACTTTGTAGAAATCCCCAACAGTGAGGTCGGATTTCTATCTTTCACCCTAGATGACCTAACAGTCGTCAACTTTAGCTATTCTGCAATGACATTTTGACCTTGCCAAGACGCCCTTTTCATGTAGGCGCTAAGAGCCCTTTGCCTTGAGAAGTTTCTCAGTTCGCAATTCCTTTGTGTGAACCGTTGGCTACTATAACTGTCATTACCAATTCCCTTTCTTGTTGAACTTGATCCCAGCCTTCTAGAGCACTGAATGCCTAAGTGCTATGCAGCCTTGCAATGCAGCTAAGATAACGTTAGCACATTAGTATGTAACCTGAGAAAAGGGTTGGATATACAATTGTTCTTACAAAATGACCAGTATTATTGCAAGCATGCCGCTACATTCAATCTAAGAATCCTAGTACCTGGTTATTACAACAGAAAACACTTTAAGTAGACCAAGAGATCTTTTTCCTAGAGAAGCTTTTCTTTTCGTGATTCTTTCGTGTTGACTACTGGCTACTTCCCTTATCATTACCAATTCCGTCTCATGCCAGTAATGCCGTCTGGTAATGTCTATCTTCTTTTAAAGTGTCTGATTCTAAAGTATTACCGCCTTACAACTCAGTTTAGAGAACGTTCGCACTTAGCTTTGTCAACAAGAAAAAGGTCAAACACAAAAATATCCTTATAGCTTTAAGATCGCCTGTATTAGTGCTGCACTGTCGCCACATTCACATTCAGCAGACTACTGTTTCTTTCCTTTGAGAAATTTCTCTTCCAATATTCTTTCGGGCGGACTACTCGTTACTTCCCATGTCTTTGCTAATTCCAAATCATTCTATGGTAATGTCTTCTTGTAGAGTGTCCCATGCCACCGTCAGAAAATCCAGCTAAGAGAACGTTCGCACTTGTCTCTGTTGTCTAGAAAAGGGTCAAACATAAAAACCTACTACCTGCAAAGTCACCAGTATTATTGCTACCATGCTGCCACATTCACTCAAAGGTATCTATCCTAGAATCTGTATAACATAACATCTTTCAGCATTCTAAGTTTCTTCCCTTGAGAAGCTTCTATTACAATATTCTTTCGAGTGGACTACTTGCTACTTCCCATGGTTTGCTGATTCCAACTCAAGCTAAAAGAATGTGTATCTTCTTTAAGATTATTCAATGCTTAAGTATGTACACTAATGGAGATCGCAATTAAACAAACAAACAAACATACTGTCAGAAAATTCAGTTAAGAGAACGTTCGCGCATGTCTATGTCGTCTAGAAAAGGGTCGAACACAAACAAAACCTATACTAGCGGCAAAGTCAATCTTATTATTGCTACCATGCTGCCACATTCACTCAAAGTTACCTATCCTAGAACCTGTATAACACATAACATCTTTTAGCAGACTAAGTTTCTTCCCTTGCGAAGTTTCTTTTTTAATTTTCTTTCGTGTGGACTACTTGCTACTTCCCATGGCTTTGCTTATTCCAGCTCATGCTAGCGGTAATGTCTATCTCCTTTTAGAGTGCTGAGTGCTAAGCTTCTACCGTCAGAAAATCCAGTTAATAAAGCATTTGAGCATGGCCTTCGTCGACAAAAGGGTCAAATATAAGAACCTACTACCTGCAAAGTCACCCGTAATATTGCTAACATGCTGCCACATTCACTTAAAGGTACATATCCTAGCGCCTTTCTAACAAAAACGCCTTTCAGCGTTATAATATCGATCCTACGTGGTCTATGACCCAACCTGCAGATGAAAAAAGTTCTATAGTATATTTTGTGCACCCGTGGGGTTCAGTATAAGTAAAGGTGGGGAGGGGGGCGATGAAAATCGATGGAAGGCGACTAAAGGCCATTTCCTATGGTAGGATTATCAATTGTGCTGATATGCGTTTTATATGGGGTAGGCTGTGTGTGAATGTTATCCTGTGGCGAGGGTATGGTTATGTACGTGAGAAAAGTTATAATGTGTAGAGACGAGTGAGAAAGATTTGCTTACAATGATATATTGTGGCGTCTTAACTATGTAAATAAAGCAGCTAGGGGGCCTAAAGCTACACATGTTCTTGGTAACATCAAAGGCTATTTTATACCCGAAATTCAATTCAAGACAATAGCATGCTCAAGACAAAAGATAAACTAGAAATTCTGGTGTAGTACCAAGGGCACACACTAGAGGCCCCAAAGCAAGATTTACCTTTTATTACTATTATATATATTACATATCATCACAATCCCTCCGGTGGGTCCAAAGATATCTGGTACACACACACACGCTCGCACGTACGCACACACACACATGCACACACACACACACACACACACGCGCGCGCACTAACAAACACACACACACACACACACACGCACACACACACACACACACACACACACACACACACACACACACACACACACACACAAACAATACATTCATTTTCACTACAGGTGATTTCATGTATCGCCACAATGGCATACCCACCCTGAATCATGTCCCGTACCAAAGACATGTGATATATCTATTCTAAATGCCTCCGATATATTCTGTTGCACTTTAAAGATTTTCCATGTTGCCTGGCATATTTATAGCTGCCTAGCATATACTAGCATATCGGAAATCAATCATGCCGATGTTCCAACATTGCTCTACTAAATGAAAAGTGGTTCTATCTGTATCGCCCATCACATTAAAGCTGATGTTGGCCTTTACTAATGGAGAAGAAAGGCTAGAAATGTGGCATTCACTGACAACGCATAAAAATGATGTGCAGGGGCAATATTTGCCCTAAATCTACTCGTTCACAGGCATTCTTCTTCTTGCTATTTTCGGCAACGGTCGATGTGAGAGAAATTGCTTGATGTCAGAGCATAGCTTTCGATCTGTGAAGATAATTTGCTTTGGCGTCGGAAAAATGACGCCTTACAGCGAGGTTGATGTAATGTAAAGATACGGAACAATTGGGCTTCCTGTAATATATACAAAAGGCCCATAGCTTACCTTAACCGTGACATTAAAAACCTCGCACTGTGTCTCACACTACAAGTTTTCAATACGTCCGTAACGGAGGTTATGTTTTGGTGTTGGTGTATTTCTGGGTTACTGTGTATGGTGCCAGTAAAATGTTCAAAGTCTTTTATAGATCTTTATGATATTTTGTATGTAGTAAGGGATATAAAAAAAAACAGGGTTAAGTTTAATAGTTGGACTTTTAATGGTTTCTTAACTTAAGGTATTGTAACAGAAATTCCAGGTTTTGAAATCTTGTTTTCTGTACTTGCTATGGTTTTGATTTTAGGTAATAGACTTTAAACTGAAAGTAAGTGGTGTAAAATCGGCTCTTTTTGTACGTTTAAAAGAGAATAATGAAAAGAAGGTTTCGTATTTGATCTAGGAAATGCTTCAATCTTTGAAAAAAAGGTTACAAACATTAATCCAAAGAAAATAACTGGATTTTTTAGCCGTGATTATTTGCCAGGTGCTGACAGCCAGACGATATTGCTTTGTTGATAGCACAAGAAATAGACTCAGAACTACCTGATTGTATCGACGTGATGATAAGAATGCATGTTTCAAATAAATAAATGTTTTCTTAACCTATTTGTAGCTTATAGCAGACCGTACGAAAGACAAAGAACTTTCGAATGTGTCAATATGAAACTTAATACGATACGTCAAAGTGTTTGCTGCTAGGATCTAACGCGCGGTCGATAACTTCATTTGTAGAAGCCCTCTAGGAGACAAGATTTAGACACATGGAAGGGCAATCCATCAAATTTGACATAAGGCTAATACAAGAGATCTTAGCGTGGATTAAGTTCTTAAGACATTAGAAATGTAATAGAAAAGACGCCCCTTGCTAGACAAGGTAACTATTTGGGGCTATGTCAACTTTGAAATATAATTCTTATGTGATTTCAAATGGCTGTACTAAATTTTGAATTTTTATTCAAATAGTTCTATTTGAACATTAAACTTAGCCTATTTTTTCAATTCAATTCACACATTCTCTAGGTTTTGGATTGTTATATTCAGGCTATATCTATTAGCAATAATTCTGCCTTTGCTATGAATGCTTAAATATGAGTCTAGGATTAATTTATTCCACATGTTACTAAGTGTTATAAATGCATACTTATCATGTACTTAGTGAGTATGCTTTTGCAAATTACATTAGGTATTCATTGTTTTGTTATCTCCGCACATGCGAAACATACTATTTTTGCTCCCTCTTCTTCACCAAAACAAATAAGGTCAACGACGTACTATTGACATTGTTTATTGTTTATTAAAGACACCATTCAGTGATGTAGCAAGTGGTAGGACTTTGTTAGTGGAGCTGGTCAAAGAAATTACTGTTTTAGAATTAGGTACACATTTTTCATTCGTTTGCAAATGTTGCTTTTCCTGTTTACCTAATTGTTTTCTGATTAAATATTTATCTTATGATTATACCCAATTAACAAACATAACAAACATCTGTGCAACGGTATTTCATTATACTTTAAGCAACCCTCCTATAATTGACATTTTCACTTGGCAATGAATTAGCTACCTGGGCGTTCCCGTAAACCATTTGTCTTTCGGACCGCATGCTGCGCCCTTTGCCTTCGGCGCTGATCAAGATTTGACCCGATAAATCTTCGGGGTCGATCCGGGGTTGAACCTGATTAACTGCGGGCCCCCACCCGATGTTTTTATCTATCTCTGTCCGCCTACATCTAAAGGGAAGTCAAGCGGAAACCATGTACACGTATCGAGCAGGCTGTTTCACTGTGAGGCAACTATGTGAAAGGAAAGTTTAATGAGATTTTGCGTGGCTAAGATTGGTTTGTGTTGCACAGGGAATTGTAATGAGACCCGTTGTTAGTTCTGCAACAAGGTGGTATCTCATTTGACTTGGGGAAGCGGTGCGGCACTGCAGGGTTCGGTCACTGCGACACTGTTGTGTTACTGGCATTTTATATGATGTAAATATTGCGCAATACGTAAAAGTATGACTTGGAAGACAACAAAATACACGAAACGCAAGGAAATTCGTTTTTTTTATCTCTAAAATTCGTTGGGTTCGTTGAGTAAATTTTCGTACCCCGCAGTGCCGCACCAGTGTCCAAAGTGCAGGGAGATACCACCCACACTTGCTAGGTTTTAGGCTCTGGTATTGGTCCCATATAGTCGCTATATTGTTTGGAATAAATCAAAGTATGACTGAAAACATAACAAATATATAAAAATACAAACACAAAAAGCTTCAGAAGGCGTTTTCCATCTATGCGATTTCTTTATCAATCTGTTAACTTTAAAGCATGTATGTGTCAGCCGTATTTATTTTCAATCTTTCAGTTTTGTTCCCTCAGTTGGAGTGACCTTTCAAATTACACACTACTGTTTTACAACTGCTTTGTGTTTAAAGTTACCATCGAATGTCATAGAACATATAGAGAGGGTCTGTTTGACAACTTTGTTGTGTGGTACTTTCTATCAGCATATCCCTACGGTACTTTTCAAGCACATACCTACTGATACTTGTCCTTGTTTGACACTGACCAGGGAGAAAGTAATGACAATAATCTTCAGGGGTTATCAATCATATACTCTCTGGGGAAGGATAAAAACGTCCAGGACGGGCAATTATGTGTTAGAAGGTCACTTTCAATGGGAGTTTGTTAAATGTCGAACTCTACAGCCGTATGTGTTTTGTCAGACAAGTTGAGCAAGTTATTTACATACTGGTTTTGTATATTGTTATAAAACAACAACATTTTTCATGTTTTTGCTTGTTTGTCATTGCACATTAGAATTAGTATTCCTTCTTAATGCAATATAGTTTGTCATTGCACATTCGAATTAGTATTCCTTCTCAATGCAGTAGTGAAACTATTTAAAAAAATACTAAAGGTAAAATATTACAACTTTTAATGTTCATGATGGTCCCAGGAAGAGAAAAAAACAAACAGAAAAAAGTTATGCTACCAATAAATCTTTACAGTTTACAAAACAAAAACACAAGATATTGACCTTACACAAGGTATATAACTTATACCCCTTTCCACTGGGACGGCACCCTATCTGCGACCTAAGATTTGACTTATCGCTCAACGTCTTTTATATAAAAGAATCGAATGTTTTCGCACTCTGTGTGTTTTGTTGTCCACTAAGCCAAACTTTTACATTTTGTCTGATATAACCAGTGTGAAAGTACAGGTTAAACCATCCATATAGTAAGGTTCTTATAGCACAACCAGAAAATAACTTACTTCCGACGTTTCGGTGTCTGTCACACACCATCGTCCGGGTGGAATGACGGCGAATCTACTTCTAGCAG
>NC_049996.1:3864135-3869872 GCF_000003815.2 Branchiostoma floridae
CTACTTCCCGTAGCTCCCGTCATTCCACCCTCATGATGGTCTCTGACAGACACCGAAACGTCGGAAGTAACTTATTTTCTGGTTGTGCTATAAGAACCTTACTATATGAATAATTGCCAACCTGATGAAGTTATTTACGGATGACAGGTTAAACCATATTTGGGTCGAAGTGAAAGCGCAGCGCAATCACAGTCTAGTGGAAAAGGGGCCTTAGGAATTCACATAGTTTTGTTGTTCAATGTTATCTGATGATGTCATCATACATATAAATGATTCACTTTTACTTTCCTTCCACGTCACATGACATCCCTTTCTATTACCATCCTCAATCCCCCTTTGTCCCTTTATTATTTCATACATTCAACATTACAGCCAAGATCTACAAAGCATTAGGTATGGTGACACCTTTCTATCAGATGTCGTTCTGGTCAAACATTATAAATCATGCCGTAATGTTGCTTTCAGGTGTCATATTTCTAAACATATATATGCATATTCCACGGGGTACATGACATAAGCCTAATGACATATGTGTCAAATATTACTTCATGTTGAGATAGCATCTTTATTGCAAATCGTCTTGTTAATGTGCCGTAGATCTTGTCAATGATATTTACTATATGTGCCACTTAAATAGATTGCAAACTCATAAATAGATAGATAGATAGATGTATAGCTAGATAGACAGACAGATAAATCCAAGCTAGGAAATCATAACACGGCAGTGGCAATAACTAAAGAAATAGGTAAGTATTTCAGGCACTTAATACCTAATATTAGATTTTTTATACAAAACGATTTGGTTTTTTTTTCAATCAAAGCATGCAAGACGTCTTTCTATACATAGCCCATGTCTACTTTCAATCTGTCACTCACAGTCCTATACAAAGACTAGTTACGGCATAAGCTCGCAAATATATACTGTATACTGTATTTTACGTATTGCTAAGTTTGCTTTTTAAGTGGAATTTTGATTATGTTGTTTTTATTTCATGCATATGTGAGTGACTGTACCACTGTTTATTCTATGTAAATAATGTATGTATTAACATAGGGTACATTGTGTAAGCTGATTTAATTATAAGCTCATTTCCACTGATCCGCTTTTCTTCTTCCCGTTGTGTATCAGTCAAGATTCTTATGATTTTAGCTGCCTAAAATAGATTATATTGATATATATATATATATATATATATATATATATATATATATATATATATATATATATATATATATATATATATATATATATATATATATAAACTACATAACCGTCATCATTCAACTTTTTCAATAAAATAATATCTATCTAGGTCAAACGTTACATGGGCATTGAGTTGATCAAATTATATTTTTTGATCTGATAAAGCAAATGGTAGACAACTGGTTCGGAGACAGTATGTATGATAATTCAATTACCAGATTGTCTGACTTTTGCATCCATATTAGTTGCACTTTAGAGCAAATATGATGCTTTTTTAAGAATGCGCGCTTGATTGTGGTATCTAACTGCACTTGGGGCACCCATGCGGCACTGTTGTATTATATCCGTCTTTTTTTATGATTTAGATATTGTGTAATACGTAAAAGTATGAATTGGACGACAACAAAATGCACAGAAAATTCCTTCTTTATCTCTTGAATCATGACCGGTGGTTTGTCTAGTTGCATTAGGGATATGAACTTTTTTCATAGAACTTAGGTGTATGAAATAATTTGAAATAGGTTTTGTATAACCTCGCACAGTTTATTTCTCTCATGATTGTAAAAGTCCATTTTACTATGTACCCTTGTACTAGGTAGATAAGCCTTACAGAACTGTAGTTATGTATAAGTTGATGCCATGCCTTGTACCTTGTACTGGTGTTGCGCAATAAAGTTCTACATATTATCAAGGACGTTATATCCTTGATATTATCATGGAATGGACATTGACAAGAGCAGATAACCGAGACAGGTGGAGAAAAATTGTCGTCATATCTTCTGTGATTCCCTAAAAGGTCAAGTAGTAAGACTACGGGAAAGATAAGATGAGATTATGATATTATCATTTAGAGGTATCTCCTATCAAAAAGAGCCTGCAAAAATGCCCTTATAGTGTCGACTTCTCTGTATGCTTGATTAATTCAAGATGGCGGCTCCCTGAGGGGTTTACCTTGATGGTAATACCCGAGCATTAGTCTTCCCCTGACATAGCCTCAGACTTAACGTTCAGGTCAAGACCTCTTGCCGTCTGGGATTACATGAGCGTAAATAGGAACCTCAGAGGCATTGCCTTCCCTGACTACTAATAGGAAAGAAATGGCCTATCCTTGCTTTCGCAAATTGAAAAACGCCAGACAGAAAGATGGAATACACCATTGAGACATGTTCTTTAGATCGGGTTGCCAGAGGTACAAAGAAGTGCGTTATAAGTTGTTTCCTCCTAGCTATACCTCGCAATGTATTACTAGCACTGGAAAAGTTCAAACGTTACTAAGTCCAAGCTACATTGAACGAACCCATATCAACCTTTATATTGACAATACGACTAGAAGACGACAAAGAACCGTTATTCAATTAAGAAGCTTTGCTTTGGATTGGTGTTATATGTTCTGTCACTATATTTGGATTATCAAGACTTTCAAATTTGTATCCCTACAATGCATATTTTACTTAGTACATTGTGTTCACTGTTATACATACCATAAAGAGAGAGAAAGAGAGATAGATTGAGAAAGAGAAAGATTGGAATAGTACCAAAGCTTGTTGAGCGAAAATTCAGTTTTGAAATGTATTGTTTTTCCTTTTAATACTTTGTCGCTCAATCTAAATATCATATCATTACTCTTATTACACTATATAACATATCACTAGTGTGTATACAAAGATGTTTATTCCGTTCACATAGTGTTGGTATCTGGTATACCAAGTGAGCCATTAATCCTTACTGGATTCAGACGGATCAGTTGCCGTACTATGGATAATCCTAGGCCTTACTTAGCTCAAGGTTCTTATATCCCAAGGTACCTTAACAAGGACATCGGCTGTCTTTGCTTCAGAGCCATTTGCTTTAAGAGTTCCTGAATGCTTCCGTTCAAAAATAGAATGTCATAGCTACACTATTCGTTACTAAATAGCTTTCAACCTTATTTAGTTGCCAACATGACAAATGGATGATGATATTAATGTGCTTATATCAATGGTATACTACATATTTGACTTTCATTTTATTCAGTTCCATATTTAATAAAATAGCATAATAAACAAGTATATTGTTACTATTCTTCCTGTGGTCGTTTTAAAAACTTAATAGGAGAACAACTAGACACACAGAAACACATAAACAAATCATACAATGTGCATAAGATTCACACATAATTACATATAGGTCTGCCCCTACGTATGTGTCGGTTATCACTTATTGTACCTGTTGCAATTGTTGAGCAATTAAGTTCTTCTTCTTCAATCATATATCTTATGCAAATCTATACTTTCCTGTTTAATCATCTTTGATATACCTTCTTGTACATCTGTTATCAGCTTTTATACAGTTGAAACTTTAAAAAGAATACAGCATATTTTGAAGCATTTTCAAAACCGCAAAATTCTTGGCATCTTCTTTCGAACAAACCGGCAGACTTTTCCACTATAATGTATAAGTGTTTCTACTCACATCACAGCAAAGCCAGAGAAATTAATGAATAGATAAACAAGTCGAGTGGATCAGGGAGCGGAACCAGTTGAAATTGTATAATAAATATAATGATGGTTTTTGGAACAATACCAATTAAAAAAAGTACAATAGCGTAACGTTATTACAGCTTAAGTGCATGTGGCATCTTCTTGTACAGACAGTATTAATTTTTCTTATTGAATGAAAAATTGTGTCTACTTCCACCACAGGAAAGCAATAACCACAACGTTGGTATTCGTTATAGCCACAAAAATGATGTAACAAATTTTGGAACAAATCCAACAGAAAAAAAACTGTAGTGCAGTTAGGGAAAAACGTGTCATCCCTTGATGCAAAAGCCTGTTAAACTGTCATCTTAGATAAATGATTGTATCTGCTCTACTGCCAAAAGAAACAGTCTGTATAAGGCCATGTTGATTCGATTACATGGATGACATCAAATTCGGCCGTTTCCAAAGAAAAAAAAAATTGCATTGAACGTACAACGCAAACTTTCTTTATTAGCATAGTCTCATCTCATCGTCGCATCAGTTATGAGTTTCAAGAGGATGTCATTCATATGATCAAATCGACATGGCCACGAACCATTGTGAAGCACAGTTTGGCATACCCTCGTGCAGAAACCCGTCAAACTTTCTTCTCTGATAAATAAGTCTATCTATTCTACCACAAAAATCAACGATGTGCATACCTATTACGTAAAAAGTACAAAAGCCTACAAGTAGACCATTTGGGAACAATTCCAAGACACAAACGATTGTATAGTACAGTTGGGCACCCCTTCTTACAGAAAACTGTCAAACTTACATCTTAGATAAATAATTCCATCTATTCTACCACAAAAAGCAACAGTGTGCATAAGTTAAAACTTACAAAAAAGCTGCAAGTAGACCATTTGGGAACAATTTCAAGACACAAAACGATTGTATAGCACAGCTTGGCATACCCTCGTGCAGAAACCCGTCTAACTTTAATCTTGAATTAATAATTGTGTCTATTCTACCGCAAAAAGTAACAGTTTGTATAAATTATAACTACTAAAAGGCTACGAGTAGACTATTTTGGAACAATTCCAAGACACAAAACGATTGCGTAGCACAGCTTGGCATACCCTCGTGCAGAAACCCGTCAAACTTACATCTTAGATAAATAATTCCATCTATTTTACCACAAAAAGCAACAGTGTGCATAAGTTAAAACTTACAAAAAGACCACAAGTAGACCATTTGGGAACAATTTCAAGACACAAAACGATTGTATAGCACAGCTTGGCATCCTCTGATGCAGAAACCCGTCTAACTTTCATCTTGAATTAATAATTGTGTCTATTCTACCGCAAAAAGTAACAGTTTGTATAAATTATAACTACTAAAAGGCTACGAGTAGACTATTTGGCATCAATTCCAAGACACGAAACTATTGTATAGCATATCTTGACAATCCCTGGTGCAGAAACTACCCAAACTTTGTTCTTAAATAATTGACTCTATCTAATCTACCGCAAAAAGCAACAGTGTGCATAAGTTAAAGCTACAAAAAAGGCTACAAGAAGACTATTTGGGAACAATTCCAGGACATAAAATGTAGAGTGTATAGCACAGCTTGGCATCCTTTGATGCAGAAACCCATCAAACCGTCATCTTAAATAAATGATTATATCTATTCTTCCGCCAATAGCAACAGTTTGAATTAGTTATAACTACACAAAGGCTTCAAGTAGGCTTTTGGGAACAATTCCAAGACACAAAACGATTGGTATCCGCTGATGCAGAAACTAATTCCAAAACGTTCGTGTAGTACAACTTGGCATCTCCTGATGCAGAAAGTATTCAAACTTTCTTCTTCAATGAATAATCGTGTCTATTTTAACCACATAAAAACCCCGTATGGGATCAGTGAACATTCAAAATTACATAAGGAGTTACAATGGAGTTATTCTGGAACAATTCCAATGCAATTAAGACATACGATTATAGTATGTCGTACGATTATTAAGTACGACTTGATAGTACTATTGTAGAACTAGATGTACGTCGAATCTTCTAATGCAGAACTAGTCAA
>NC_049996.1:3869972-3880448 GCF_000003815.2 Branchiostoma floridae
AAGATTCAGATTCAGCTTTATTCCTGGATGACTTGGCATGTATATACACATGAAATGCGTCATCAGTCACAGAATCAACTTTAAAACATTAATGCATTTACAACATTTAAAATTAGGCAGCAATCGGATTAAGAAAATATACATGACAGAATCACCATTCTTTACCGATCATCTAGCACTTTCGTACAGCAATCTTACAGAGCGGGGTGCAAATGACATCTCATGTCGCTTCGTTTTACTTCTAGATGCCCTGTATCGGGCTTCACGACGAAGACTGTACGAACTGTCCTGACAAAATATATGTGAAAGATTGAAAAAAAATGTCTTCTTCAACCAAACTAACAATATAGTTGGAACCATGGAACTGAATACTCTCCAAGCAGACGTTGAGTCGCGTAGATATAGTAGTAGTCGGAAAAATTACACCGGCATAATTGTTTCCCGACTATTACTATATCTACGCGACTCAACCTCTGCTTGGAGAGTAGGAACTGAACAGTTAAAATTTCAAAAGGTGAAGGACTGAAATGTAATCTGGTACAAATCCAGAACACATCATGGTTGACCATTTTGCCCTACTTAGAATCCCCTTTTCCAGAATCTTGCCAAATGTTCCTCTTCAATGAATGGCCATATATATCATCACTGGAAATCAACCATTTCCATGATCTATAACTACGGAAGGGATAAATAAATAGAATCTTTTTTGGAACAATTCCAGGACACAAAATGATTGTGAAGTGCAGCTTGGCATCCCTTGATGTAAACTTTATTTGAAGGGATGATTGTGTCTACGTCCACCACAGCAAAAACGAGTTTTGAGGTCAGTGAATGGAAACAGTTAACATCCCCCCCCCCCCAAAAAAATAGAGTATTCTGGAACGATTCATATATATTATACCACAAGAAAGCAGCCGTTTGCAACTGTAGCTATAACTACAGAATGAAAATATTCTTTTCTGGAAAGATTCCAGGACACAAAACGATTGTGTAGTGCAGCTTGGCATCCCTTGATACAAACTTTATTTGAATGGATGATTGTGTCTTCTTCCACCACATCAAAAACGACTATTGGGATCAGTGAAAGGAAAATGTTGAAATTGCAAAAGAGATATACTGGATTCTGGAAGGATTCCAATACAACAATAAAGAGATTCGTTAGGTAAGTTTGAGTACAGCATTGAATCGTCTGATGTTGAATCAGTCAAACCTTCCTCTTGAATAGAAAGGACCACAAATCGTGATGATCCCTCAAAACTTTATTGAGTTAGTGTCATCTAAAGTTTGAAACGAAATTCAATTCTAAAACAGCCACCATGTGGCCTATACTTGCAGCAATTGCTCTCTGTGCCTATAGCTATTTATGGCTACATCATAATCAGAACACGAGATGTGACAATCGTAAGTTCCACTGCAGTACTTTAAGAAACCGCTAAGGAATCTATTATCGAACTACCAGCTATCAAAAATTGTCAGGATCTAATGAAGACTTCTTGAGTTATACTGAGAGAGTGTGAGAGAGAGACAACGAAAGAGACAGAGAGAGAGAGAGAGAGACAGACAGACAGAGAGACAGACATACAGACAGACAAAGACAGAGAGACAGAGAGAAAGAGAGAGTAATCGAGAGGAGAAAGACAGACAGAGAGAGAAAGAGAGAAGGAGAGAGGGGAAGAGACAGACATACAGAGAGAGATACATCGAAAGCATTACTTTCTTGGCGAACTGTTTCTACTTTCGTCACAATGTAATTAACGTTACCATCACTTAGAATTGCCAACTGAAAGTGGTGCGTCTTGGAACGATTCCAGAACACGAAAGAACATTGCCAAGCACAGCCAAGTATCTCCCTTTGCAAGAACCTACCCTTTGAATAAATGATTGAGTCTTGTCCCAACACAGCAAAGCCATAGTCAGCACCAGTGAACTGAATGATTATAGCAATCCCGTACAGGGTATTGTCAGGCGTTTGATGTATTTCGCTAACGACAGAGACGGTTAGGCAGGGACCCAAACTTGGCTCGTGTTTTTGGCTAAGCGCCTCCTTTGAAATTGGGTACATTTTTCAAATACTTTGGTGCAGTAGAGATTGATGGTATCTATAGGCTAACACCTTTATCCGTGAGGTATCCTATATCCGTCGTTTTAAAAAACCGGGTATTCAGGCATATCAAGCTGGCAGACGGTGGTTGCGAATTCCAACATTTTGAAAATGTTGGAAGTTTTTGAAAAAATATAACGGAAATAGGCTACTCCGTGGCTAAAATGATACATATTTACCTCCATGATCCATGGAGGTATGGCGGTATGTTTTTTTTTGTGTGTCTGTATGTGTTTGTGTCTGTTTGTTTGTGCTTCCGGATATTTTCCGTAACTTTAGATCTTTGTATTAATTGTAATGATATTTGATAAATTTTGGGTAAGTGTTGGAAAGACGAAGGTCAAGGTCGATTTAGGGCCCCTGGTGTGTGACCTTAGTACTGCAGCAGAACTCCGATATTTAAAAAAAATATTTTGACTTGGTCATGCTATGGTCCTGATTTTTGGTGGCAGATAGCTTGTGATGTAAGAAAAAAGTGATGTACATTTTGCCCCCCTAGTTTTTGTTTTTGTTTCCAAAAACGACCCTGATTTGGAAATGTGAATGTGGCGTTAGCCTTACAGAGCGTTTACTATATTTTCTACAGATAACAGGAATATATTATGCAGTATTTAACCTTAGAGCGATGAAATGCACTCTCGAAGATGGCATACTTATGTCTGCAATACAGCCTATATAGTAGAATGCCCAGCTGCCACCACCTGCAGTCTCATTCTGGTGCCATGACCCCGGATGACCCCGGAAATCCAACATGGCCGCATAACTGGAATTAACTCTATTAGCATTCACTTCACATACTCGTCCTCGCTGCGCCATATCTTTTTACGCCATGTCACAGGTAGATGTGATATTATGTGCAGAAATCCCTCGGGGGACTTCCGTGTCACCAGGCGGAACACATGCCCATTTCCCGGGGAGGTTTTGCGCAGCGGACCCGAAACAAAGTGTGCACTACTTCGTTACGCACTGGATGTTAAAGGTGATATAATCAACCTCGATTCATTTACATCTCTTGCATATGCCAGATAAGAGTTAGAGTTTTGTTACATCAGAGAAGGCAAATGTGGTAACGCTAGTTCACCTTTATCTGCGGGGTAGCCTATATCCGTTGTTTTAGCAACCGTGGTTTTTAAATTGTAATTTCAGTGGACCAAACGTTTTCAAAATATTGCAGTCTAAAACCAGCTCCCGTCATATCAGCATCCCTGAATATCTTGTTTTAAAAAACGGATATAGGTTACCCCTCGAATAAAGGTGAACTAACGATACGGAAAATGAAAAACAGAAAGATAACATTCGCAAGCAAATGCATAATGTTTACATTCGCATTGTTCTTACATAAATAGATTCATATACATCGTATCGTGACCAGCCCCTCCAGCTCTGTCCTACCACTTGCTACATGATGTAATTGAATTACCTGCTAGTAACCTTGGCGACTGCCGTCAACTCCCTCGGATAGGACGTTAAATGGAGGTCCCGTGTCTGGGGAGAGCAATACCCCAGACATGTTAAAGAACCCGCCACACGTGCGATGGTGCGGTGTGAGTGGTCCAAAACCTACAGTACCTTGGCCGCAACCTGAGACTATTACTGTCGTATTGAGGTCACCTGAGTGGCGCCGAATGGCAGCTCGCTCCAGACCCTTGCGATTTCAGCCCCGCCTATTGTAAGCTCCTCGCAATTCAGCCCCTGGCAGCAAAGAGTGAGTAGTCGGCCCATCCAATAACAACAATTCCAGGTCGTTAACCTTACATTATTTCATTAAAAAAGGAAGAAACAGAAGACAAAACGGAATAAAAACAATGTATTTCCACTTTGTTGAGGAAATCGTTAAAAGATGTATCTTGAGGAGGGAGCAAAATGGACATTTCAAGATACAAAATCAAGCGTTTCAATTAGATTAGTTTACGAAAATAGTTTCATCGGGTTGGTAGAGATTATAGGATGAAGGAGAATTCTTTTTACACAACCAGCAAATACCCACTGGTTGTGTAACAAGAATTCTCCTTCATCCTAGATTAGTTTAGTTTTGTCGATTAAAATCGGTATCAGTGATACCTCGCTATTCTTCCTGACGTCCATAAAGTAAAATAAGTATATATACAGGAACCAAAATATACAAAATTTATATTCATTCAGCAAAAAAAAACTTAAAATAATAATCAGTGTTGGAGGGTTCAGAAGCAAAGGTAAAGAAAACATCAATCAAGGCATAATTGATACTTAAGGTAATAAGAAAGTTTCAAACACTAAGCGAGAGATGACATCTTATTACAATCGCTTTGCGCCAAGTTCCATTGCGTCATAGTTCTAAGAGACTATTGTAATTTACTTGAGTGCTTTTTCCCTCTCTTAAGAAACTCTCTATTGAGTCTTTCTGTCTACTTGACAAGGTTTTGTCTGACGTCATGGTTTTGAACTTCACGGTGAACTAATCAAGACACATTATCGAATGACGTCATGGTGACGTCATAGGCATTAAAAGTTGTCGCCTGACGCAAGAAAAGTTCTAAGTGTTTCAAATCCACGTTCACAGCGTAAGAAAGAAGGGTTTGACGGTTAAGGAGATTTTAAGGGACCAGTGACAAGGGTTCAAAGATGAAACTTACGTATTCTCTTAAAGCTTTTGATGATGCTATCTGCATATCTTAAGGTTTTCAAGAATGAGTTATCAGAGATCTTGGATGGATAAGGATTTCGATTGTGCGGGCGCAAATGCAAGAGTCAAGCAAATGACGTCAAAGGGGCTGGAAAGAGTTCTTATCTTATCTATACGTCATAATATCGTCATAATGACGACCTTAGAAGCCATAACAGGCTTCGTTTCCTGTACGCTCACAGTGGCAAGGTTTTGTGGTCAGGGATGTTCACTTAGAAAGTTTGAATCCCTCGCAGACTCCAATATTGTGTGGGCAAGCTAAGGCGCTTTACGCCTATTTCTTCTCGACTCTGGTGATAATGATAACCTAGTTTCGGTTAGAGACATATCTGATAGGATTCAAAGGAGGAAATATTTCAGGAAAACTTAACCTTGAAGACGTTAAAGAACCCACCACACTTCTCGAAAAGGGCAGGGTTCCTTCCCTGTGTGAGTGTATCAGACCTTACAGTATGGTCGGTTGTACATAGCACGAGACCTCTGCCTTCTCTTTAAAGGTTGTGTGTTAAGTCAGAGGAGGTTCATCTATGATAAGACATAGACTATTGAATGCCGATCGATTCCGTGGGAGTAAGAATTAGGACTATTACGTCATTGGGCTTTCGGAAAAGTTTTAACAATATCTTATCTATACGTCATCATATCGTCATAATGACGCTCTCAGTATACCGTATTGACAATGTTTCCTGTTTACTATAGATGTTGATAAGTTCGAGCACTCCCACGTATCGTTAAGTATCTTTAAGGGTTGTCCTAGTAGAAGAAAGGAGTCTGATTGACGCAACAAAGCGTACAGTGACTTTCATACGATCGACAATTAACTTAAAAAATAGAAATAGAAAATACCTAATAAGCAATAAAAGCTAACAAAAGCTATCCCTGAATTTTGTAAGTAATTGTTAACGCAATTTTCATATTTTTGTGTTTTTGTGAGTTTTCATATCTAAACATATAACAAAATATCATCAGTGGACTAAGCATGTATTAATGTTACTTTTCTGTTCTGAAATGTAGCATTCGACATTGAGATTCTCAACTGGACCATCGACAATACAACTGAACCTAATAACTCATATAAGAAGTTTCTATAAATGTGTTAACTAGATTTCGAAACTGATGCTAGCGTGCGATGAAAACTTTCATGGTGAATTTATAATGAAATATTTACTAAAAAAATTACTCATTCTTGCAGCTGCTTTGTATGGTTAACGGCATAGTCGCAAACTTTTTTTCTTTGGCAACAGACGTATTTCAATATTGCCATGCGCGCAGATGGTATCTATGCAATGGAATTAACATGGAGTAAGCAATGATTAACGGTATTTTCTAAGAACATAAGTGTATCTTGCCAATACTTTTAAAGTTGCGCACGTTTTTACTAGAATCAAGTTTATAGCAAAACGTTTAGTTTATGAAGCGAAGGTTACGAAGTTGAATCGCACTATTGAATAATCAAAGACTGTGGAAATATTGTTCACAGTAAGCGATTTCAATATAACGCTCGATATAACGCTTGTATTATCTTTCATAACTTACGAACTTCCATAACTGAACTTCATAGCCCATAACCTTGTATAACGCATTCTGTTACTATATGTGGAATCTATTTTAAGGATCCATAGCAATGAATCATTAAGCATTGAATAAAGATGTGTGCCCGCAAGATTTGATCTGTTGTGTTACGCATACCGATTCATATCTTTTCCATTTGCTTTAATTAAGAAAAAGACAATAACAAGGTGGAAATTGACCAACTGGTCTCCGGGTTGACATCTGGAAAAGGTGATAGTCACCTTTAATGTCAATCCTTCAGCAAACGTGGTAAACATAAACAAGTAAATAATTTTAACAATGACACGTACAAAGAGAAACGTAAACTTGATAGAACCTTTTTTATCTTTAATGTAGTTTAGTTCATGATTAAATCGTGTGTCTACAACTAGCGACAATTCATTTCAACAATACCACATATATTCAAGAGAAATATTTTGAAATAAATTGCAGATTCTTATTGATTCTTCTATAGAAATATGTGTTCAACTTCCAACCAAGATACCTATCCAATGATACCACAGTTTGCCCAATTCTGACACTTTTCAAAAATGCACATTTTTGGTTACTGTTATCGGTGCTTAGCTATAGTCGCGAATTACTCGACATCATCGAGCGCAATCCTAAAACGAATTGCAGTGTTCAATTCCCCACCAAGAGACATAAGAAAATTGAACATCTAAGAAAATAGATGGTCTTTATGCTTTACTTGTTTCTTAACTCCTTGCCGAGCTCCTTACACAAATAGTCCACAGGATGTTTAACATTCTGCTACAACAGCAAGCTGAATACTATATGGTTGGCAATAACTGTTTGACTGCTGTAATTCCCTGCAATCTTCAAAGTTCTTTAGTAGTAGCATATGCTAGGGGCTGTAAAGGATCTTTGATCGGCGCCAAGTTTATATCTTTATGTGTACGCTTCTGATACTAAACATTTGTGGCCTTGTAACATGTCCTGACTTACTAAATTTTACATGGTATATATGCGAGGCGCTCAAGTAGCTTTAGAAATGCAGTTTCGTTTCGTTAGATTTTATTTTTTAGAACATATATCGCCCCAGTAGGTTTAAATCCTGTTTTGTGTCATTTGATTTTCGATCCTGGATATTCTATTTCCCTCGTATTATGGGAAATAGAATATCTATTGTACATTGCAAATATCGTCTGTCCTCTTTGCTACAACCAGTGGAAGATTATCTCTTCAGTGAGCTAAATTAATCTGGTCTCTACCAGCTTAGACCCTACTGGTGCCTTCTAACACAAAAGTCTTCTGATTATTCTTTTAGGCACAAGTTTTCAAGAAAAAAAGAACATTTTCAAGGATTTTAGGTGACTCTAAAATAGTTTTATGCCCATTCTACGCAAAGGAACTCTGACGTAAGCACTTTCAAATAGGGTATATTGGCTCTCTCGAGTTACAGTAGATGTGAATGTCACAAGTTATTGGAGTGCGGGCTATTTAGGCCTTGAAAGCAAGAGCTTGTGTTACAAAGGCTGTGTCGTTTTCCGTCTTAACACAAAGTCACCTTTCAATATATCTATTTTAGTCGTAAAAATATACTGTTGCTGTAAAAGCAGCTCGCAAAAGGGACGAGTATGAGCTATAGCATTTCAAAGCGTAAAAAGCAAGAAAAGGATGACTCTTAGATCTATATATAGAGTGCTTTTCGTACAAGAGGACACGACTTATTGATCGAACACTGCCTTTTGAAGTTCCTACGTATATGTTACGTTTAGGTTTATGGTTTATTTTAGTGTTAGGTTTATGGTTGTATCAGGTATGGTACGGCTGTCTCCATCTTGATAAAAGCTCCTTGATCATATATAGAGTGAATAACATAGACGAAAAAAGGCGGACACGCCTGATGATGATCACGTGACCAAACACTGCTCTTCTATTGGCCGATTTGCTAATTTTGATTGACAACCTGAACAGTCTATTATTGTGTTGTGATGATGAAAGGTAATTCCGAAATAACAGTATGCATAAGGCGACCAAAGTTTAACTATAATTTGTGACCCAAGGTCAAAATGTACACACAGCAACCAGTGCTAGATACAAAATTTGCTAAACTACATTGATTGTAAAAGAAAACTTTGCGTAAAGTGCTTGAATGATACAACATTTGACAAAACTTTCCTTTGAAAGTGAAACTTAAAGGTCTTTCTAGGATACATCTTTTGACAAATCTTTATCACTTGTAAAAAACATGTTTGCGTAAGGTCTTTGAGGCCATAACCTTTGATAAAAGTATTGGTCATTGTTAACACATTTATGCAAAGTTATGTTCGGTCGAAGACACGACATTAGAAAGCTATTTTTTATAGAAACAATAACGACAAGAATGTATTTTTCACACTAGAATCACGTTTGCTAAAACTCTTTATCATTGTAAAAACCTTTAAGCAAACCTTCAATGCTTTCAAGGACATGACATTATAAAGCTATTTTTCACAGAAACAATAACAACATCAATTTTTTTTCACACTAGAATTACGTCTGATAAAAGTATTTGTCATTGTTAAAACAATATGCAGATTGATGTCAGTCGAGGACATGACATTAGAAAGCTATATTTTCATAGAAAGAATAACAACAAGAATTTCTTTTTCACACTAGAATCACGTTTAATAGACTATTTGTCATAATAAAAAAATACCTTTATGCTAACGTAAGGTAGGTGCGGTCGACTACATGACATTATAAAGCTATTTTTCATAGAAACAATAACAAAGAATGTATCTTTCACACTAGAATAACATTTGATAGAAGGGATTCTATGGGATGCATAACATGTTTGATTTGATTGATGAATATTATAATGATTCACAACACACCCAAGTAGATCATCTTCTCCAAGAATGGTGCGTCTCTCTCTCTTTCTATCTCTCTCCCTCCCCCCTCACCGCCACCCCCCCTCTCTCTCTCTCTCTAACACCCTACCTCCCTCTCTCACCCCTCTCTCACCCCTCTCTCTCCCCTTCTCTCCATCCGTTCCCCTCTCCCCCTCTCCCTCTCACTATCTTTCGCAGGACGCAAAGTACCGTGAGGTAAAGTATAATATAGCATGTAAATCTCTTATACTAGTTATATTGAATGCCACCACAGACTAACTTTCAACGGACAATGTGATATTGCTAGACCTGCAACTCTAAAGACCATTCCATCCGTGACCCAGCTATAAACTTGACGAATTACATAATCAGCATTTCTACCCGAGTTCAAGTCCGTAATCTCAGTTTCTTCCTAATACATTCTTCATTGTATTAGAGCGTTGGTAACCTTTGACCTAGATCGTGACAGACATTCAAATTCACTCCAATCGTTCGAAAGATTGACATAATACGTCATCGGTATTTCTACCCAAGTTCAAGTCCGTAATCTTAGTTTCTTTCTGATACGTTCTTCATTGTATTAGACCGTTGGTAACCTTTGACCCAGATCGTGATATACATTCAAATTCACCACCAATCGTTCGAAAGATTCATATCAAAATCCCGATAAGTATAGAGATGCCTTCACCGGGACTTAGTTTAACAATCTAAACGTGATGTTAAGTGAATGCCTCTGTATTAAAGTATGGTTATCATTGACATAATGTCAAATTGGTACATGTATACTTAATACTAGTGAATCCACACAATAAATTAAATAATTTCACCAATTTATTATACAATATCAAATACGTATTGCCTGTGGGGTAAGATGGTGAGATGAGTTTTATTATCACATAATTGCGTCAAAAATATTGCAATTGGAATCTGATAGGTGGTTCAGCCAAACTTGGAATATTTATATCATTAGATGCATAAAAAATCTACTCATGTAGCTGCATATATTTTGCAAACGATCAAACTTCTAGAAAACACCCTCCTTCTTTTGCCAACCACTGAAGAAACATAGTATGATATTGTATTATGCATTGATGAAGGTTAGATATCCAGGTAAATAATATCCAAATACAATTCAGATTCTACAACTAGATAAAAACGGAGATTCGTCGATGTAGGTTAGACATCCAGGTAATAAGATACGCCAAAAATAGTTACTCAAGCAACTGGATATGGTTTTGAAACGGTCAGACGTTTCGGAAAGAATCCACTTTCCTTCGTCAGTGACACTGAAGTGATCTGCAAGAAACAGGTCTTTTATACTCTAC
>NC_049996.1:3882980-3953132 GCF_000003815.2 Branchiostoma floridae
TCTGTCACTGACGAAGGAAAGTGGATTCTTTCCGAAACGTCTGACCGTTTCAAAACCATATCCAGTTGCTTGAGTAACTATTTTTGGCGTAAAAACGGAGATTCACTTTCGAACGTTTCGAGTGACATCCATCACTCTTCTTCAGCGATACTAGAATGAACTGGCAGAACAATTCAATACAAGTACAGCTAACTAGAAAAAAACTGGCTGAGCTACTAACTCATGGACTGTATGCAAGGATATTATATTATAAAATAAATCCTTGCTTGGGTTACTTCTGTTTTGTATCTTATTATAGATAAATGTGCGGCCTTCGTGGGCGCACTGTATTCATACCAATGCAAAAAGTGACTGCTAACTCTTAATACGATCGTATAGTAGTAAAGTGGAAGAGAAGAGAGAAAGATGAAAAGAAATTTGTTTTCTTTGATTTTGTAGTAAATGTACTACGATAAAAGTGATGAACATTTTCTTATATTGTACTATCGTTATAGTACTTTATGCTACTGCTTTTGAATACAAATGCTTGGAAACAGAATCCAGGACCTTTGCCTATAGGATGATCTGTCTTAGTACAAAAACCGGCAACGTTGTATAATATGACAACGTTATGTAATATATTGCACAATCAGTCATTTCTTTTTCTTCGATGAATAGGGCCAAATTTCGTAAGGACATTTTGCCAATGTCACCAATCTGTGCCCATGTTCCGTTGTGGTCACACTGACATGCGATGCTTTTACGTATGAAGTCTACCTGATCCAAACACCCCCCCCCCTGCTAATGTCACATTCTAAAAATGATACAATATAAATTTACTGGAAATTATAGTGTTGCTACTGAATCCAAACCTCACTCACAGGTTTATGAAAATGTAATGAAAAGGAATTTGCAGTCATAAAAGGGATGAATTGTCACCATTTTGCGACCAATTGCGCAATTTCGAAAAATTCCGTCATTTTCCAAGAAGTGCAATTTTCGGGAACGAATGGGTGCTTACTGTGCTACTTTATTTTTTTTATTTCTGAAACGCATTGTTCATCTTTTGAACCCCGCAGTGCCGCACAAGTGCCGCAAGTGCATTGAGATACCACATTTACGTGCAGTCGGCTAGTCCAGTGAGATACTGTAAAATTTAAGTTCGCGGAGATTTAATTTCGCGGCAGCTTTGCTGTAGTCGCATCGCTGTACTTTAAATATCCGAAAACCGCGAATAAAAACCGCCGCGATAATCTCTGCATTTCCAGTACTACCTTCATGGTTTGTGCGCTCCGACATCATTCACATTGTCCGCAACTATGGTCAGACGCAAACATATTTCTGACGCCATATCTTAAGCCATGTAATCAATACAAATGTTTTAACCGAACCAGACAATGCTTTGAATGGCGGGCATTTTGATGCATGTAGGCGGCAGCAAAGGTGGACAGTTGTGTTGATGCCAAGAAGATATATGTATTCTCTGATGCCTCAGATTGACCTAACATTTCACCATTATATAAAACTTACGACAATGAATGGTAAAGGGAGATCAGTCAATTGAGCTGAACCATGATATGTCATTTTAAGAAGCTTATAGTAATACAGTTACTGTATTTTTTAACGTCGAGCGTATTTAAATTTGCCAACCACACCGGATCATTTCTAATAGCTCCCCACACAATGGATTGTCGACTTGACATCTCCATCCGAAATGACTAATCCAACCTCTCCTAACCGTGCCCGGGTGGGTTTTGAACCCACGATGTTTGATCAATAGGGCAAAACAACATATTTAAGAATTTATACCTTTTAGCTTAAACTTAAGTGAGCTTATGTTTAAAAGCATTATCTAGTTATTTTGCATGCAGGGATTTGAAGTCTGACTTTCCCATGTACACAAAGCCAAAGATTTAACGTCCCATCCGAAGTCGGTGAAGATGACGCAACCCTATTAAAACAGTGCCCATGCAGGGTTTGACCCTTCATCCATTGCACAGATGTTTGTTTCCCCTATAAATGGGGCCGTTGTCTTTAACTCCGCAAGCCAAATGATAACTGCAACCACTCACAAACCGTTCTGGAGCTTGACCCTTCAACTGCTTGAAAGTAATTTTTGAACCATATGAAAAATGGAGTCACTAACTCTTGTGTACATATTACAAAACGTTGAGCATTTGATAACAACTTCTTTCCTTTTTTCATTCTGAAAAACTAATATGCTTATAACTCCTCTGTCAGAGCTTTTAGAGAGCTTGTAACGGAGACGGTTGTCGCGACGGGGTCTCAAGTGTTCCTGTCGTCTGAAAGACCTGTCTGTCATATTCCGATAATTGATTGCCTTCTCCAGACTTGGAGTGAGTTCTAAGATGTCCCCTGTGTCTTCTCTGTCTACAGCTTTGACGCCAATATGTCTATCAGTCGGATTAGATTGACAACAGAGAGTGTATCGTATGATTGACCCTATTGTTATTTTCCGTTGTGCTGGTAACGTTAGGGTGCTTGGCCCAAATCGTAGAGGTCTTGGGTTCGAATCCCTTGATATGCTACCAATCTTGGTATCGACTTTTACACTACATCCAGGTGTAAAAAAAATGGGAACCTGACTTTGGTTAGGAGGTTAAAGGCGGTGGAAGGAGACGGGCTAGCTCTGCCTTCCAATACTGTGCCCTAGACACAGTGGATAACAATCCACTAGCCAAAAATGTTAAGAAGCTCTAACTTAGCTTTCTCTCATCAGCAGATACTGTTGGAGGCAAAAGACTTTAACGTCGAAGCATACTATCAGGCCTTGATACTGACAAAAACGGTTTTGTGTTTCTGTGACATTATTTGCGCACCAGTAAGACATTTCGAAAAGGGTTTTACAAATTCGAAACATAATAATTGCTTTAGAGCCCACCGAAAGAAATTAATAGGACTAAGAAAGTGACATACCCAAATTCCAGTATGGCCTAGAATTTCTGAGTGCTCAACAAATCTCACTGCTAAAAATCTTTTCTACCCTTTAAATGTTTTGTTGTTTTTCAGTCGTATCTTATTTTACATTTTGCTTGATATTTGACACCCATAAACACTGCACGAAAAGCCAATTTTGCGGGGTAGAAGTCGTGTTGCACGTGTCTGCAGATTCGAATTTCAAGGGTAAAACATTGTTTGTGGTATGGTCGTAGCTCGGTCACAGCGCGATCGCCGTGCGTTCGGTGGAATGGTGGGGACGGTCACGGGCTTCAACCGCCGACAACTCGTAATTTCAACCCAGCGAAAAGCTAAAAGGTAATATAAACACGTCAGGACACATAATGGTCGACCTATTTTCCCCGCCGACTCGAGCTTACTTTAATACCTTTGCTACTATCACGGATTCAGACCAAGGCCAAAGCATATACACTATATCCTTGAGTTCTAAATGAAGACTACATGGAGTGACACCCAGTTATGAAGAAGCCTTTTATCTATGTCTTACTTTGGAGAATAATCTAAAAGTGTCTCTGAGCTTAATAATGCATGGATGAAGACAATTATTTCTGCACAACTTAGTTAAGTACAGCTCAAAGCAAAGACAAAATATACACATGTTAGTCCGGGTATCATAGTCTAGTATATGTAAGTTTGACTACACAGCACTTCTTGGTTAAAATGTATTATACAGTCAGTTTTTCAAAACACATCATGAGGATTATGGTTTTTAGTACTAGTCACATTTCTAAAGTGAGGTATTCCACTTTCTATATACACTAAATGAAGATTTCTATTATCAACATAATTAGCGCAATGTACGATAAAGTACACCTCATCTCTACGGTGTTTGAGGTACAAAATTCTTAGGTTCTTTGCTCTAGAGGAGTCTAGTTATGCCTTACTAGATCAAATGACAGTTTATACGTTATCTCACTAGGCCTATGATTGCGGCAACTTTGCGACCTTTTGCCTATCATCCCTTGCGGTCACAGTGACATGTGACACACGGGTAAACTACGTGACCTCTGTGAGCAAAATGGCCGCTGTCTGAATGTCACATCTTCAGTTTCAGCACCAAAATACAATATTAGATACCTTTATTTGAAGTCTCAGTGTTGTCAGTAAACCAAAAACCAAATTCATTTATTCAAATTATTCGAAAATAAATCTAAAGGGGTAACGTCTGTCAGCGACTAGTTTGCGTCATTTGGCGCTATTTAGCGAATTTGACCAATTACGATTATTTTTGAGTGCCGCACCGAGGCCCCAACTGCAGTGAGAGACCACCTGTACCTCAGTCGAGAAATATACGGTTTACCTTTACTTTACATTTTTCTATCCATCGACTTAGATGATTAGAATTGCATGTGGACATAAAGCATTATCCTCACATGACTACAGAGATAACGTTAGCACGCTTGATCAAGGTCTATCGACCCATGTTCATCAAGACATTAAAGCAAGACCTTGGTACCATCAGATACATTCTCTCACCGCTTCTTTGTCTTTCGACAGATCTCAAAAGACGGCTTAAAAGACGATGTAACGAAGTCGTTAACACTGCCCTCACAATGATCCATCCATCAAAAGGGATTTTTGCTAAGCCAAGATAGGACGCGAGAAATGAGCTAAACGTGCCTCTGAAATCATCACGCCAACTTCCACCTGAGAGTGTCAGGGAAGGTGTTGTAAGGACACGGTATAATTGAGTTTAGCATAAAAGTGGGCCGTTGGTTTTATTATTATTATTATTATTATTATTATTATTATTATTATTATTATTATTATTATTATTATTATTATTATTATTATTATTATTATTATTATTATTATTATTATTATTATTATTATTATTATTATTATTATTATTATTATCATCATCATCATTATTATTATTATTATTCATCAACAAAGTGCAAAACAGGACAGAGAGGTGATACACTCTAGCATTATGCTAATATTAACATCACCTCTCAGAAAAGATAACAACTGACAAGAACAAATAATTTAACAATATCAAAACAAACAATTCGCAGGTATTTACAATGATATAGATTACAAGATGGTTGCAAAGCGTTTGGTATGTACTATATATGTCTGGCTTAAATGTAAGTTGCTGCTGTTTGTACATGTGACAAGAAAAGTGAACGTTGGTCTGTTGTTAATTGTTCGCGAAAGATTCGCTAGCAGTAGCTAAGAGTCAACAACATGTAATCGCCTGACAACAATTTTTTTCGAAACTTTTCGAAAAAAAATCGTAATTGGTAAAATTCACCAATTAGCACAAACATGACGCAAACTATTCGCTAACAGACGTTACCCCCTTAGATCTATTTTTGAATAATTTGAATCATCAAAAAATAAGTGGTCGAACAAAAACCTGCAAATCTACCATCCCCTACGTCGATGTAGGTTAGACATCCAGGTAATAAGATATGCTCAAAAGCAGTTACTCAAATAACTGGATATGATTTTGAAAAGTGTCAGACGTTTCAGATGGCATCTACCATCCCTCGCCAGTGACACTGAAGAGATCTGAAAGAACTGATCTCTTATACCATAACCAATTCTAACCATCCCCTACATTTCAACTCGACACAAAGAAGTCACCAATTATGCCCCTTCGTATTCTGAACGACCTCTGCGCACGGAAGGTCAAGCCTTGTGCGGGCTCCGAGGACTCGCATGCCCACCTTCTAATTACCAAAAGATACTTAATGCCTACAAAGCCGTTTACTCAATTCCCAGCTGACGTATGCCGCCTCCCTAAGTAGCTTCTAGAGTATTAGATTCACAGAGGCGCGGAATATTAGGAGGTTTTACACCGGTTTTGTCACTCCATCCGGTCTGTGTGATAAATTTTCATATAGAAATAAAATACATGTAAGAAGATTTCAATTACATAGTCTTAAATTTTGTGACACACTTTTTTTGTTGTTTTATCATTAAACGAGATTGGAAATTTAGAACGGTCAATGAGTTTTTTTTTATTGAAAATCTCCTGAAATCCCCAAATGTGTACATGTTTAATTGGAGCCTTTACAAAATACAATAGTACATTAATATTGTAGTTTTTTTTAAATGTACCTAAAAGATGCTTGTGGCACTTTAATGGTACACATCGCAACTTGACACCGAATGCTTCAGGCTACAAAGTAACACATTTCAAACATATTCAGGTAAAATACTGGTAAATTAATTTTCTACTTTTTTACATGTACCTAAAAGATGTTTGTGGTACTGTAATGGTACCTATCCCAATTTGAAACCAAACTATTCAGGCTACAAAGTAACACATTTCACCTACGTGACAGTAAAAGAAAATTTAACACGAGGTCATTGATTTACATCAAAGTCTCAGTTGTACCAAGAGCGCACTGAGCTGATGTGATCTTCTGCTCTTTCTTCCCCGAGGGGCTAAGCTTTGTATTTTATCATTCCTGACTCTGTAGATATCTCTCGTCGTAAGGTACACCATGTTGTGTCTCATATACTATGACTTGGTTAGGCATAGACAGGACACAAATTCGAAAGCTGAACATAGGCGTGGCTTCAAAAGACCTCTTTGTAGGTGTATTCTGTGCATACGTAATCTTATCTCAACACATATATCTTTTACACTACTTAATTGTAGTGGCACCACTGAAGATCTTGCTATACTATATTTCTCCACCTTGTATTCTGTTGTTCATATTCCTACATGACCTTGTGCCTTTCTTTTGAATTCTCTGATCTTGTTTCTGTTGTCACTTAATGCCACATATAACTTTGTCAGGTAAAAGTACAGAACCAAATTTGCAAGTAAATCTCTGTACCGGTACCTGTTCTTTTGATTGTGTTTCATACACATCCCTATAGACTGTCAACTGCCCTTACAACAACCCCTCTCAATCTATGCTATTCTCTACGTCACAACAGTACTTATATTCATTTTGCCGGTGGCAGAACGAACTGAGACTTCACACACAGGTAACCATACACGTGAGACGAGACCTTTTTCATATTTGATGTATGATATGTCCAAACGTATCTGACATGTAATGGATTCATCTTGAAAGGCGGGGTCTTCAAGCTTGAAGTAGTGGGGCAAGGTGAATGTGATTATCAAATATCGATCACTCGTGTAGGAAATTTTGCGTGTGCAGGTATTATTTTCGGTTCTAAAGAATCTGTCCCAGAATTTCCACTTGAAGCTCAGACCTCCCTAGTGATTTATGAATGAATTTCGTAGATGATAAATCATTCCTAAAGCTATCTACGTACCATACGTCACAAACCATTCGTCAGCCCCTTCTTGAGTGATTCCCCTTCAAAGCCTGAAATACAAATGCCCCCTGCAGCTCCAAATACGCGACCAGGGGGCCAAAACCTACACCACTTCTTCCATTTTCTCTCCCCCATACGTCTACTAAATACCATTAGGATCCATTCAAATACACGTACAATTTCACGAGTTATGTACTGTTATGTACTGTTAACAGTCAACACATCGAAATCATGGCCTATCTGGCGAAGGTGAAGCCGAATATATTTTTTTTTCCAGTCATGATTTTACATTTTGAATGGTATCTTATTAGATGGAGAAATGGATATCTTTATCACAAGTCACTACAAAAGAAAATGTCTTAGTACTAAAGTTACAAGATATTCAAATCGTACGTAAGTAGAAGAAGAAGAAGAAGTCGCAGCAAGTGCGCAGCCCTATAAGAATGGGGGTGGAACACGGATAAGTTACAGATGAGGAAGTGTAGGCGGCTTGGTGTCGCTTCTTCGTGAGTGATGACCCTCGGAAGTGCCACTTTACGTAGAGTACATTACCGGAAAGCGCGGATCCACTACGAAAGGGTAGTAAGCCGTGCGTAAGCGTATCCATTTGTCTGACTACACCCAAGCATTCGAGACTACACCACTAGTTACGCATCCACCGGATTCTAGGACAATGCTTCGGGGCAATCAGAAAATGAATTTTAATCATGTAGACATAAATAATAGAATTCAAGCCTTGGTTCTGACGTCGTGTATTTTGAAGTGCCCTGCTAAGAATAGACGATATTGTTTTGATCGTCTGCATTACATGTTGATGTAGTTACGTCGCTGAAGATTAGACACCCAGGTAAAAAGATATGCCGAAAAAAAGCAGTTACTCAAGCAACTGGATATGGTTTTAGAAACGGTCAGACGTTTCAGATAGCATCCACTATCTTTCGTCAGTGACACGTGTTGAGGTAGTTCTATCTATTTTTCTTATGGACTCGCCACACTGTGGGGTTTTGTGTATATAAAATGTTCTTTTACAGGAACATTTCAAGATGGTAAATTGTCCTCTTTTGGTTGTTATAGAAGGCTGGAGTTGCTACAGTTAAACTGTATAATTATCAACTATCCCATAACAGTGTCGCTATTCTTATTACCACTTTTGATAGGAAAATTATCAGAACCAATTTTCAATTCTTTATTCATCCAGACTAAAACGCCGACTGAACCTCGTTATAGGACGCTAAAATTACTACTGTATGGTTACCAATTATCATTCAAAACACAATTTTGCTTAAGACTACCAATCAGTTTATCTTCGCACGCGAAGCGTAGGGGATTCTTATCTATTATATATCAAAAGACTCAAGCCCTGGGCCTCCTGTTTATGGGCCAAACACACAATAATTACGCCACACGACCCCACTAAAATAAACCTGAATGACCAGAATGTGGTAAAACGCTAGGTCATCTTTATCCGTGGGGTAACCTATATCCGTTGGTTTTAAAGACATTTAGGGATCAGGTCGACAGACGACGGTTTCAAACATCACAATTTGAAATATTATAATTTGAAACCACATTCTGGCAACTTCACATCCCTAAAATACCATGTTGAAAATAATCAACGGATAAAGGTCAACCCGCGAATAAAGGTGAACTAGCGTTAGCTTCAAATCAAGAGAAATAGAGAAGATTAGATTGAGTCCTTCCAACCCTCACCCGTGAGTAAGTATTTCCAATCACGCACCACTACGCATGAGCTGCGCATTGATCTGTGGTTAACAAGTAATGTTGGGGAGCTTTTACTGATCTCCAACCACTTCTTGATGAAATTGACCCTCCATGAGCTTGCATAACGTAGTACCACTGGGGACAAGCTCAAAAACTCTTCTCGTCATTTGTTCGAGGGAAAGAGGGAAAGAACCGTTGATATGGAACAAAAGTTTGGACACTTTTCCATTTACAATTAGAAGGCGGTAAAAGATTTACAAAACGTTACACGTAAACAAAATTATTCTAGTGGTACTTGTATTCAAGCACAACTGGGGACAAGCTCAAAAACTCTTCTCGTCATTTGTTTGAGAGAGAGAAGAACACATGGAGCAAAATTTCGAGCGCTATACACTATTATACGATTTGAAGGCGATGGAAGATGAACAAAGTCTTTCACATAAACAAAGCTATTTCAAAACGATAGATTTGAGAGAACAGGGTTTGAGATTATCCCTTGCCCCATTACAACTGTAGTCAAATGGCGATGCAAATGAGTACGTTTTCATAACACATAGGACTGTTGAGAAGGTCGCCGGAAACTACAAACTGATGACCCAGCCGAATGATTCAAAATGGCGGACGTTTGACCTTGTCATGATGTTCTTCGCTGATTCCAGACAAATAAAGTTATCCCAGTGATATTGTCTTTCTCCTAGACGCTTCAACCGCTAAGCGAAAAATATTGTATAGATCCCTCAACGAACTATGCCCTTACATCTGGCATCATATTTCAGTTATGAAATCAAAAGTTACAAAAATGCAAGTTTGGTCACTGCATTGCCACTTTGCGATTGCCATACAGTGGAAAATACATATGCTATCACATGCGAGATCGTTTCCTGTGCAAATCATTAATATTCAAGGTCCATTTGCGTTTACTGCATATCTCGGTGGCTATACCATTACCACTTAATATCTTAAGACCTAAGAAACAATTTGAAAGCATTGATAGTTTGACTATTAGCAACACATATTTTTGTTGCCTTGCGTGATTCCTATATCGGCTTTTATATCTAAATATTTCAAGCGTAAGAGCTAGCACTTACAGAAAGAGGTTGCAATCCATATATGCATTTATGGTCATTTATGGCCAAATGGGTATCATTACGATCCTGCGAATCACCTACATAGCATTTCTACTTAGCTTCACTTCAGTAGACACATTATTATGGGGTCATTAAAGAGCTTGTTGCGCGTCCCTTGTGGATACAGTTGGAGGACATAACACAGATTACGTGAGGCTTTGGGGACTTAGCAAGAAACGGTACTGCGCCGGCTTTTGGGATTACATGTATTACTCAATAACCAAGTATCCAACGCCAAAACAACACAAACATTCTTCTGGGAAAAGCTTTAAGTGCTTGGTATGTTACTAGGTGTAAATTGTGTCACAAAGAGGCGTGATGATTGCATACCGCCTGAAAGTTTTGAGGCAGCTAATGGCCGCCATTTTGATAGCCGCCATTTTGTTTGCATTGTGCTACCTGATGACCAAATTAGTGTGCGTGATGGGGGAAGTTAATAACATCCGCCGGGACCCATTTTACCGCATGCACTCTTGACGATACGTAATATGTATTGACTTTTCAATCATTGGCGGCATACGGCGTTCTAATTTGTTGATGTTTTTTTTTGCATCGATAATGTTTTCCGATGTTTAAAAGGGGGCACGTCAATACACAATTTGTATGACCCACTTCCTGTTATAGTAGAGTGGTCCTGAATACGCAGTGTATCTATTATGTTTGTGATCTACAACATGTTGAAGATAACAAAGTTCCCATACTTTGAACAACTTGATGCAAATGATAAATTTCTATTTTTGATACGCCTATATAAAATCTGTATATCAAACACTTGTACAAAGATGCGAGAAGATTTTGACCATTCTATTTGCACGCACTTTCAAATAGTTAAATTACATCTCATTGCTTCTCTGATATGTCTATTATGTCAGTTATTAGTAACCTGTACCTAACCTGTAAAGAAATGACTGTACTAGAAAGGTTTTTCGTTCATTTAATTAAATGGTCTGTAGACTATTTTTCCTTTCACCTATAGAATTCACACTTTTATTGATTATATGTATGTTAATATCTGATACATATATAATAGTCGCTATTCTTATAATCACCTTTTATGGAAAATATCATACCAAACTTAAGCTTTTTGATACTTAATACATATATCAAAATTTCAGACAAAGCAAAAAAGTAACAGGTAGAATAACGTTTGCATTAAAGAAAAGACACAGATTAACGCAAATGTATATGCTATGTTCTCATGTGTAAGCTGCAAATCAAAGGTAAAAGAGTTCGTTTTAGGGACCGCATCTGTAAGCAGTGACACCTATGATGCAGTGCAATAGGTCAGAATTATCCAAAGGAAGGTGAGAGCCGGTCACAAAATCGTTGAATGAAATAGATATTTCGTCTTCTGAGTCAAACTTGTATCCTTCCTCCAATGACTAATATACTAAATTAGCACATTCCCTCTTCCATCAGATAATCTGCCATACATAATTACTAGAACATTGATATAGATTAAATCGCAAATGAAATACGTCTCAGTGAGGCAGAAAAGCCGATTTTTGCAGTGATGAGTAGGTTAGTGATAAATGTACCCTTTATAATCTGCTCTGCTGGCAAATACTTTTTACCTCCGGGAGAAAGGTTCAGCTTCGACGAGGGTACTGTTTTTGGTTGTTCTGTGTGCCAATGTTCTTATTTGTAACTCAAAACCTCCTTTTGACAGACTAGTATTATTTTCGTATGTACTTATTGTAAAAAAGTCCTGATTTTTTAAAAATATTCTGGGCCCCTGGCAGTACTTTCAGGTACTACAGCATTGCAAAATAACACCCCCTTCCTAAACGTAGTGTGATATGATAGTACATTGACAGCTAGTTTTTTTTCACCTTTAAAAGATTTATTCATGAGAAGCTCAAATCGGCCTGCAGGCCACTTTTCATTGAGGGCATGATGGAGGTAAGGGTCAGATTATGATTACGACAATAACAATCAGCCAGAGGAGGGAGATAGAGGGAGTTGATTAAAGTAAAAAGGAAGGGGAGAATACAATAATTTGTTTGGCTATGGTTATGGCTATACCGTTATTAGAAAGTCACAACATATCAAAGTATTTCGCGGAGATATGAGGTCTCCAACACGCTTCTTAGAGCTGTGTAAAGGTGGTATCTCACTGCGCTTGGGCAAAGTTGCGGCTCTGAGGGGTTCGTTCACTGCGGCAATGTCGTATTATTTTCCACATCTTTTAAAATCTATATATTTCTTAATACGTGAAAGTATGACTTAAAAGACAACAAAATACACAAAATGTAAGCAAAAATTCGTTCCTTATCTCTGAAATTCATTGAGTAATCTTTCGAACCCCGCAGTGCCACACCGGTGCCCAAAGTGCAGTGAGATACCAGCTGACATCTCGGGTCTGTAAGTATAGTCTGACCCAAAGGTCACCACACTTAGCACACGGTAGTCTGAATGAGAACTAGTCAGATGTGATCGCCAGATTAACCAATTTTGCCGCATGACCTTTTGCCTGTCTTCTCTTCAATTTTTGATAGTCGGAACGGAAACTAAATGGCGTTCTATTTTTAACGACTGTGACCATAGTGACGTGTATAGCAAGTGCATAGACTGATTATACATGGCTTATGGAAAAGAGCAATGTAGGAATTTCTTTGGTTAAGTGAATATAGAAAGAAAATGGCCAAGATTGCATCGTTAAGTTTTTGTTACATCGAATCATTTACGTATTGCCTGCATATGTGTAAGCATCCGGCGTACATAGATGCTTTATTACATAATTTTGAATCGTTTTTTTTTTATGAATGAATTTTGATTGCTTATACAGGTAGATCTTCATGATCATCGATGGTGTTATCGTATTTTAACTTAACGTAAGTTTATCGTATATTTTTGAAGTCTGTAATGGCCAGTTTTGTTTTGAGGCTTTAAACGTCCTTAAATGTTTGATTTTCCTACACTAACTGCATTTCATAAAACATACATGTACTTGTGGTATGAAATGTTCTGAAAGTAATCACGTTGTACGCACGCACACACACACACGCACACACACATATACAGACACGCACAGACACACACACGAAGACTGCCTACATATAACTTTCTTGGGCAAGGTAATAATGGCAACTCAGTCACGACACCAGAACATTAGTCTCTAAAACGTGTCCAAATGATGCAGAGACGAAGTGCAGAATACCCCAAAGGAAAGCCCTAGACGAGCTACTAAATGGGCACAGTCTACTGTACCAATCATGATGCGTAATGTTCTCAAAACATGCGGCACGACATTGCCTCTCCTGATGAATTCTTGAGCCCTAAAGGTAACTGGTGCGTTCTTGAGTCCGAAGGGTAGTCATTTTTCACCCAACACATTTGTTTCTTAGGCTATATCTATGACTTATACAGTCATAGATATCCCCCACCCATGTTACGCAATGTTCTCAAAACACGTTGTGCCATTACTTCTGCTGGAGCATTTTTCAGCCCGAAGGGTAGTGGTTTCACTAGTCATCACCCGTTAACACATTTTATGGCTATGACCTTAGCCAAAGTCTACTGTACAAATCATGATACGTAATGTTCTCAGAACATGCGGTACGAAATTGCTTCTCCTGATGAATTTTCGAGCCCGAAGGGTAGTTTTTTCTCTCAGCACAATCGTTTCTCAAGTTACATATCTATGACTATCACTGTCAACCACACCACACATGTTACGCAATGTTCCCAAAGCACGTTGCGCCAAATGTTGCTGGTGGGTTTTCAAGCCTGAAGGGTCGTTTCTCCTGGCATCACCCGTTAACACATTTTTATGACTATGACGTTAGTCTACTGTACCAATGTTGATACAAAATGTTCTCGGAACACGAGCTACGAAATTGCTTCTACTGGTGCTATAGTAAGCCCGAATGATAGTCGTTTCCCTTCAAACACATGGAGTTCACGAAGCACCCACTATGTCATGTCATCTACAGGTGCTTTACCAAGCACAAAGGGCAGTAATTTTTTTCCTCCCAGTACACGTTACTTTTGGTTGACACTTTCATTCTATGACTATGAGCGTAGTCTACCGACCAAACAATGATACGTAATGTTCACAAAACACCCGTCACGTCATGTCAGTTACAGGTGCCTAAGTCCAAAGGGTAGTCACTTTTTACTCCCAGCACACGTTAATTTAGTTTTACACTTTCATTCTATGACTATGAACGTAGTCTTCCGCACCAATGATGGAACGTAATGTTCCTCAACCACGAGCTACGCCATTGCTTTTACTGGTGCTTTTTTAAGTCCTAACGGTCGTCTTCTTTTTCCTTTCAACATATGTTACTTAGGGTTAACACATGTATTTTATGACTATGGGCGTAGTCTACCACACCAATAATGAAACGTAATATCCCCTTACCACGGGCTATACCATTAATTCTACTGGTGGTTTCTAAATCCGGAATGGTAGTCGTTTTTCCTTTCAACACATCTGTATCTGTATCTATATAGCCGATATAACCGCCCTTCGGCGTAACACATCACATTTTACTTAGGGTTTACACTTTCAGTCTATGACTACGTGCGTAGTCTACCACACCAATAAGAATTCTTAATGTTCACGAAGCACCCACCATGCCATGACATCTACCGGGGCTTTCCTAAGCCCGAAGGGTAGAAATTGTACCTCCAATACACGTTACATAACACCTTATCTCCATGCGTTGCTTACTTTGGCATTAGTTCTATAACGAAATATACTGTAAAGAAATCATACACTAAGGCTACACCGACTTAGTTTGTTGGTTGTTGCCTTTGCTATAGCACCAATTCATTTTGTTTAATCACAGCAGACAACTAAACGTGTACCATTTAGAAGATGAAATGAAACGTCCCCAAAAGCAAACATTTTGGCAACATAATTTCTTTTGAAACATCCATCTTACTATGTTGACTTCGTGGCTCCTGATGGCTTTGCGGCTCCCGTTTCAGTATCAAGGATCACTAACTGTAGCGTGTGCTGTCTTCTCGTAAATAACCAGGCCTCTGAACTAAGAAGTTTGAAGTTCGAATCTCTGATGTGGAGCCCTACCGATATGTATATCAATGAAAAAGGCTTCAGTTCTTGTGAAGGGACGAGCTATCGTCCTAGAATTATTTTAGTTGTCGCAAAGAGATTGACTCATGACAATAAACCTGTAAATAAAATAGATAGCACCTGTCTTCTCTGCCACTACCAGTTCACGAATAGCGTTTCAGTGAGCAAAACTGAATTTTGATTTATTCGGCTGTATAGAGAGAAATACAGCCAGGGCTATAAAGAGCTGGCCCTGGTAACTTTACAATATACAATGAGAGCATTATGTTTCCCGCTCCTTAAGTTTTGTTTTCAAACTAGCTATATAGGTTATACAGACAACGCAAGAAATAACTTTGGATAGTATTACGGACACAATCTGTGTTTACTAGCTAGGGTAGCAGTTGCGCTATCTTTGATTCTCTATCTGTCATAGAAGTAAATTTTTTGCCCGTGTGCCAATGAAATAAATTGGCATGGCCTAACCACCACTCATCAGTAATTGTTATTAGCCCAACAATAATTTGACTCTTGCCTTATTGAATGAAGAAAAAAGATGACTGTTACGTTTTAACAAAAGGAGTAATGAGGCTTATTAATGTATCCCTTTGCCGTAGCCTGTGGCCATTGTTTGACCGTATGATTAGTCCATGTGTCTGGCCAACATGTTAATTCATCCAGACATCCCAAGGGGGAGGACCACATTAATTATGCATGCGTCCTGATGTTTGCCATCTGCATAATTAATGGGACTTCGTACATACGACACGAAGACCAAGTGCCGTGATACTAAGGTCCTTTTGACATTTGGAGGATCGACTGAACAATGCTTGGGTGCTCTACTGATGGCGTCTTGTGATGGTGACTCATAGAGTACATGCAGCAGACTCATTTGCTGCTAATGAGATTTGGCCGTTTAACGGTCGTTGCCCTATAGTGGCAAGGTATACATATTTTCCTAGACTCCAGAAGAGAAACATTTAGTTGGGATTGGTTATGGGAAGAAGGATAGGGGATGATCACTGACCTATGTGATGGCTAGGGCTATAAAGTTAGAAGATTTACAAAGATGTCGAAATATTTGACATGAGATTTTTAATTTCTTGTTTACAATACCATGATTGCCGTCGGGCCTTTGTCAGACATCTACTATTAACCTTGCAGTTATTTTGTGTCTCAAATGGAAATTCATGCTAAACTGTGTGGGGACCCAGACCCACTCATCATTTCCCTAAGTAGTATCGAAAGCTATCTGACACCACTGTTCTATTTAGTCGTAGTCAAGATCAAAGCAAGTCCAGGAGGATGTTCTTTTGGAGAACCAGGGAAAGCAGATTGGTGTCCCATAGTTGACCTTGACCTCCGTCATCCCAAGACCTACCATACCTACATGTCAAGTATGAAGGTCAACCGTCCAGAGGATATTACGTTATGCTGACAACAACCACCAGACGTCGAACACATCAAGACCTACAGACAGACAGAAACACACACACAGACGAATCAAAACGTAACTTCGTTTTATGGGGGTAAAAACACAACCAAGAAAAACCTGGTTGAGTGTACGATCTACAACCGCTATCGTTTCCCCCTTACTAACATCGTCTCCTTCAAATTATGTGTCTGGAAAATGATGCGACAAATTCGCTCATGACTTTTAGCCATGCAAGATGAGCCGAACAACTGGCAAAATGTCAAATATTTCTCTTCCCATAGGAAAGCTGTACTAACTACATGTCATATCCCATTAATGTCATAGTCTACTTTATATTGTTGATCACGTTATACTTTATCAATCGAAGAGACCACTGTTCTATTTAGTCGTAGTGGAAATGATTCTTACCATGAATATATAGCACTGTGAATATGTGTGTATGTTTAAAAATGAGAAAAAAATATATTCAAAAGTTCATCATTATAAGTTGATAACTCTATTACTTGAAAGCATAACCATTTCTTGTTCTTTTCTGAGCTGGCATTACATTTTCAGTAGTCTATATTAATCTATTTGTCATTCTATACATTGTACATAGTCTTGTCGGATCACTTGTATCTTAATCATGTTTAATTTACATTACCCATTACGTTGGTGAAACGTTAAAGTAGATTACCGCTGTTTGTGATGGCAAAAAAAAGATCTTTTTTCTACAAACACATACCCGAAGGATATTACCACGTTCATCTAGAAATGAGCAATGATAAGATGTGCATTAATATTGATATATCATACCTCACCTTTACTAAGGTCCTAATGAAGAAAACTACTTTGTAAATGTTGACTAATGTCTGTGGGTACCCTTGATGGTGCTATCTTCTGGAAGTGACTGTCAATCTCTTTTCAAGAAGGACGATCTACCAATAGGAACGCGCCATCACTTGATTGAATCATCACACAAACGTCAACCTCAACCGTCGTCTAATCATCTACACAATTACCTCCGTGCTGCGAGATGAAGCAATTGTGATGCTAATGAACCTGTCACGCGATAGCCATCAACAGTCGAGGAACCATCTGGAACTTATCAACCCTCACTCACGGCCATGGTCGTTGTAACCAGATGTTCTTTGTGACATTTACGGTTCATTACGAAAGGTTGCGTAATGTAGACAGTTTTATTATGCCATTACTGGAGATCATGGAAAGGACGAAGGTACATGCTGCAGATAAATGCAATTAGAAGTCAATTTTAGACGGCAAAAAGATTTCAAAGATTTCATACGAAGTATTTTAATAAATCTAAGGAACAACTTGAAAGTGGCTTGTAATTTTGTATACCATTATGACTTGAATTGTATATTGTAAATAAGATTGTAGACTGATTTTATATTAACTTGTAAGATATGTTGTTAGTTCTTGATTATGCCATTGTTGTGTAGCGTTATGATTTGTATTGTATATGCATATGTATGTATGTGGTCACGATAACAGCCTGCTGCCTATGTGTCCACATTGTATTGCCCTTGTTGCAATTTGAATAAAAATACCATAGTCCTAGACATCACAAACATTAGCGATCCTCCCCTTCCCTCATCATCATCATTATATCAAATTCAAACAAATTTATGAAGAGGATTTCGGATTATTTGTCGGAACACAATCAAAAACAGTGCCTTCTTTGCATGAGAACTTTCTTCTCAAGGGTAAAATGTACGAAGCGATACATGTAACTGGGACCATGTACTGTGTCAAAATGTATGTATTAAAATGTCTGTAACTTCTAGGTACGTACTGCTTCCTATGCTTAGTACTCACCATTTCGGAAAGAATATAGTACTTGAATCACAGACCATGCCACTAAAAGGGAATACAGTAGAAGCCACTTAATTGCACATCCCATTTGCCAGTGCATTTCGTGCAATTATCCGAATGGTGCAATAAAGCGAAGCTATTAAGCTGGATCGCACCACCACAGGATTTTGGCATTTGGTGCAATTAACAGAAGTGTGCGATTATCCGTTGTGCAATTAACTGGCTTCTACTGTAGTCCCTTTTGTAGTGATTGAACAAGTATGTTTTTGACCCAAGGGCTATAGTTACTGTGCTAGGCGCCACCATATGCACCAAAAATGTAATACAATTTTATTTCACACCAAAGAAAATATCTTTGCACTTCACTGAAAATCTCGTTACATAACAACATAGCGACGTCAAAATATATACAAAATTTCCCCCAACTTTACAAACTAATAACTAGGATCAGAAACTTGAAACTTAATTCCGATGCCGTGTTAAAACGTAATTTATCTGACAACGATTTATCAAAACATAACCAACGTAGATACCTGATTACCCTACTTATAATCTCTTGAAATTACTAAAGTAGAATCAACAACAGTTACCGTATGATCTATGAAACCTTGTATAACACCATTTATTGTATAGGCAATTATGTTACGCTAATTGTAAATAAGGCATATGTCATCTTCCATTATAATAATCTTTTAGCTTAATTTTTCGAGTTTCTAAAACAGTCATCAATTTTAACATGCCATCTAAAATCCCTGGCAATTACCAAGGTTAATTATGCGACACCTTAAAACCGGGTGTTGATGGAAATTAGAATAGTTTGCAGAAACAGAGAAAATTTAATTACCTGTGGCGGCAATGAAATTATCATGTAATCACTTTCTTTAACTCGTGAATTGTGTAAATGGTAGGGAGGGGGGCACTGTCATTAGCTTAGAAAATTGAGTGAAGCGCCCTGGGTCAATGTGATTTGCTGAGGCCATGTTGATTTGATTACTCAGATTATATTGGTGCTGGCATTAAGTTTCTTTTTTTTTAAAGAAGAAAAAAAAACCCCATACTGTTAAACGTACGAACTGTGTAAATATATTATTTAACATTCCAAAAAATACATGTTAATTCAAAACTCAACAGTTTTTTTTACAATGAACACCTGTATAGACACGTATAAAGTATGGTGTTGAAAATACCATTGCCTGATGTATATAGGCGCGGTCACATATGGTGAAAGGTCACCATTACAGACATGCGCAGAATTAGCATTTTGATGCCATAGAAGATGGCTTGCAAAAGTAAGTGTAAGAAGCCTTTTTGTTGGGAAATGTTGGCATTTTGGAGCTGGAAATTATGGTCAGGTATTCTGGCTATTTTATTTTGTGAGAAAAATAAGCTTTCTACCATGTTTGGAGTGTTTTAGACAGTCTAGAGTATGTATAGTTTGGGTGTTATCAGGGAGGTCAGAGGTCACCAGAGTGTCTTATTTTGTTTGTGGGGGCGCATTGCACCGAACCGAATGTTTTCAAAATCGCCATATGCACTCTTTAGAAGTCAGATTTGCCTGCCAATGTGAGATTTTCACCAACTAAACCTTAGGTAGGTGACTTTTGACAGCCTTTTCCCTACATCTTATGCATGCAACAGGTGCCTGCCAGCCATTGGAGGTCTGTAACCATATGCCGTGCAATTGTCCTACGATTCTGCCCAAAATGCCCAAAGTTTGCGATCGTACGAGGATCACATGACTTATGCAACCATGTCCTATCCTTTTACAATGTTAAGTTGTATTTAGTGGAGCAATTCAGCTGAAATGTAAGAAAAAAAATGCCGACCCTATTTTTCACCTTTATTTAACAGGAAACAGAACATTCATTTTGCAAGCCCTTAGGAAATTGAATTCGGTGTCCGAAAATCTTACCGCATAAGTTATTGAGAAAGACACAAAGCTCGGCTTACCTATCGCTTGTCTTCCTGATATATATTGATTTTACTTATCGATTTATTGGTTTTCCTGAAGGATACTTGTCCCGTGCGCATTTATTCTCCACCTTATTTCTTTATACCCCCAATTCCACTAGTCTCTATCATAGTGACTACGCAGGCTATTATGGGGAGAATTATTTGCAAGGGGAATTTTGCTACCAAAGGATTTGGCCGAAATTCCAAAACTCAAATGTTACTGTATTTTTAGTCATAGAATCAATTTCGATTCATCATGTGGATGTTTGTTGAAATTTTATGCAAAATGCAGGGACATATTATATGTGGAAATTTTTTTTTTTTTAAATTGTCTTAAATAACAAGATGTTAGTACAATTAACGTTACTTTCACAAAGATTCCGATACATTCCAATAAGTCTAACCTTGTTCACTTTCTACTTTTGATTTTTTGAACAATTTAGAATTTTTTTAACTGAAACATTCTCTCTGAATATCTAAAACTTATTACAGAAATATTTTAAAAATCTCGGTGACTTGCAATGGACTGTACTCCTATAATTTGCATGAAAATCCAATTATGAAATGAAGAGTTGCAAAAGTCGCCTTCGATTAAATGTATAGATGGGGGGGGGGGGGCGAACTTACTACACGTGCATACATGGCACGTACTGTAAAATTATTAGTCCACGTATCGTCCCAACTTGTTTTCGATAACAGATATATAATCTTGGTCCGGTAAGGGTGTCATTTTTCATCGTGTCCCGTCCAACCCACCTCCTGCTGTTGTTCCGATATCGTGCGTAAGACGACGTGCTGGATTTTCCAAGAAACACGATTTTTAGATGGTATATCACTGCACCTGTGGCACCGGTGCGGCACTGCGGGGTTAGTTCACCGTTGCACTATTGTGTTATTTCACAGATTTTTTTCTATACTTTAGATATTGCGTAATTCGTAACAAGTATGACTTAGAAGGCTAGACGTCAGAAAATTTGTTCTTTATCTCTGAAATTCCTTGAGTATCTTTCAAACCCCGCAGTGCCGCACCGGTGCCCCAAGTGCAGTGAGTTACTACCTTCAGGGAGATACAAAGACTCAGTGATGTTTGGAGCCCTTTTTCTTTATAACGAATGCGTTTGTGTGATCTTTGATTTCATAATTGAAATATACCGAAATATGTAGACGTATATAATCTAAAAGACGACGAAACAGAAAGTAATTTTTGTTAATTTTGATATTGAGCGATATCTATCAAATATTAAGCCGTTGACTGTTCGCAATGATCCAGTGAAAAACGGCTGCTAAGAAAGCATGGGGATATGTTTTCTATTTCTTTCTTCTTGTAGAAGTTGCAAATCATTCACTGGTTTATTGAAAAGCTGGACGTGGAGGAGGAACTATCAATTTTACACTTATCATAGACAGACTAATATTGTATTTTTCATCCATACACCCACTCACTTCTTACGAGAAACTTTTACAGAACAGATGGCGCCGTTTTTCCAAAACTTGTGCTGATAAATTCGAAAATATTTCGCTGTATAGTACTCAATAGTTTCGTGACGTCACTCAAAATTGAATATCAACTTTATTTCTAAATAAACCACACGTAAACGTTAGGAAATTTCTTTGTCGTAATTCATCATTAGAAAAATAGACACAATTTTGGTGTCATGTTTATCATTCACCAGAAAATCATTATTTGAAAAGGGTCATTTATATAGATTTTATCTGTCGATAATGACGTCACCTAGTTTTGGGTCACTTACTCCAAACAAATGTCAAAGATATTAATTGAAGACTCGTAAAGAATTCTTGGCGTAATTTATCATTGAACAAATATGTGACATTTCAATCATTTACTACATGTAATCAGAAAACTATTATCTGAAAAGGGTCATTTTGATGACATTTCATCCGTCGCTTGATAATGACGTCACCTGGTTTTTGGACACGTACAGAACAAATCTCAAACACATTAATTGAAGACCACACGTACGCGTCAAGAGATTCACTCATGATCAAATTATTATTTGAAAAGGTCGTGTTGATGTGATTGAATCTGTCGTTTTATAATGACGTCACCTAGTTTTGGGACAGTTGCCGCAAACAAATGTCAAACAATTAATTGAAGACCGCATGTAAGCGTCAAGATATATATTGGAGCAATTTACTCTGACGGAAATAGTAACAATTAATTAGACTTTAGACGAGCAGAGCAACATTTGAGAATTGGCGGTTTGATATTTTCTCATCCGTCGTTTGATTCTGACGTCATCAATACTCAAACTGTCGTTAAACTTGATAGCAGGCGTATTTTTGCGTATTAGTACAACTTTTTCCCGCCACTTACCGTCCGCAAAATTGTCGTTATGTAACACATTACAGCATCTGAATTACATTTAGGCTTGCGAAGAAAATTGCATCGTCAAATTACGCCATTTTCAACGAGGGCACACAGAATAGAATATGTGAATACTATATCCTTCTAGCGATGAAGTCATAATTTATTATCAACCATAATGTCTCTATATACACGCATGTGTCCCTTGTATGTATATTAGAGTGTAATGTATGAGGAAAGAGTTTAGTAGTGTACTTCTTAAGTCTTAAGGCACTGCGGGGTTCGTTCATTTCGGCACTGTTATGTTATTTTCGCCGAAATTTCTTATAATTAAAACATTGCATTATAGTATGGCTTAAATGACAAAAAAATACACAACACGTAAAAAGAAATCATTCTTTATCTCTGAAATTCTTTGAGTCATCTACGAAACCCGCAGTGCCACACCGGTGCCCCAAGTGCAGTGAAATACCACCAGAACGTTATTACCACATGCACCACCCGTCTTACCCGAGGTGTTTTGTCGTAGCACGTTCAGCAAGTCTCAATTAATTAGCACCAATTATGACAGTGCATGCATAATCACATTAATCACTGAAAATCGTTGAGTCATCTATGAACCCTACAGTGCCGCACCAGTTCCCCTAGTGCAGTGAGATACCGCATTAACGTCATTATTAACACATGTCTTACCCTAGGTGTTTTGTCGTAGCACGTTCGCCACGTCTCAATTAATTAGCGCCAATGGTGACAGTGCATACATGATCACATTAATCATATCCACACTATTACATAAATGATTGATCACATTTATTGTAGAGTATGACAGCTATATTTTCTGTGATTAACCAAATATGAGAACAATTCTCTCTCGGCTCGGCGGTGTATATTAATAAGGGATTATTAGCTTACTCTATAACGACATTTTACAAATTTTTTTCCTTATAATTGGTTTATACTTGCTAAGTCGTAGAAATCAGTTATAATATTGAATATAAATTCGGAATTACTTTGCAGTGTATATTAATCAACGATAATTAGCTTCCTTGGTATCGCCAAATCATATTTATTTTTACTATAGATTTTCTATTAGCTCTTGCATATCACCGTTAACTATAGAAAACATCTATGAAAAACATATTATTCAAAATTGCATAAAAACGATCTGTTTTTATGATAAATGAATACGACAACTAATATCTTCTTCTCTTCTTCAATGAAGAGTATATTTATGAAATTATTAGTTTATTTTCTTACGGCAGTTTCCACTATTGTTTTTACTCAATTGGTGCATATTAGCTTTCTAGAAAATAGTAGTAGATATAAGCAGTCATCCATTGTAATCTACATCCACTGAATGCTAATCAACAATTATTACCTTATATTGCAACGTCATGTTACGTTTATTTTTCCACTAGTTTGGTTTTTATTCGCTCGTATGTGCTACCGCAGAAAGTAATAATGACCGTTATTATTCAAAATTATGAATTAAAAACTGTATGACCGTGTACTTTCGCCATGTTTTTGGAATTCTCCAGTTTGGTAACTCTTAAAAGACAGAGGATGGGGATCGCTTTATTTTAGACTATATTCCCTACTGTTTAGACTATAATTTCTAAAATTTTCATTTGAATCATATTGTACTGTGCTATTGTATTAGAGGAAATTTCCCTTGCTTTAAACGCGTTTCTGGTAGCAAGACTTCTTTTGTCGTTTTCCTTTGGACCGTACTACATGTATGTTGTGCAGACCCGTATCAACCTATATTTGTAAGTCGTAACAGCAATAGGAGATGAGAAGAAGCCAAACCAATGAATTAAAGGACCCTTGTTTCATAAGATTATTAGACGCCCTGATGATGTCATCTTGTGTATTTTATTACGATTTTATATTTGTATAACCAACATGGCATTAGTAACGAATCTTTTTTTATATATATAAACACAAAGATATATCAATGAAAACTGGTGACTTTTTGGAGGTCCCAAAAATTACATGACTATATTTGCAAGTATTTCTGAATCACTATACCACTTTTCTGACAAACTTTTATAAAATTGCAAGTCAGAAACCACTGTGACTTGCTTGGCCTTATATTAGACCTGTCACAGTTCGTTTGCTGTTATTTCTTCTTCCACGAACCTATTTTCCCTTAAACGGCACCCAGATACTTACTTTATTGTGCCATCTATTTCATTTATACTCCGTGCGTCGTCTGGCTACTACGCTGTTCCCCTAAATTGCACCGTGCCTTCGGTTTTTTCCATTACATTAGTGCAGAACCTAATTATATCAAATGGCTTTGCAGCCAACCCTATCTATTACGCTTGTCAGTTCAGTTCCACGGCGAAATGGGTCAGGTTTTGTTTATGTATCCGAATCGACAGGCACTGAATTGGGGACCTATGTCATGCTGGTGATGAGCCGTTTTGGGTAGGTAAAAGGCCAGGGCTCGAAATACCACCTGCATATGCAGGTTAGTGAAGGTAAAATAGGAGCTGTGCAGGTATTTCTGGTGTCTGCCTGCACCTAACCTGCACTGGTCCATATACTGGGTTGAATGTCTTATAATGTATATGGATTGCTATTAGCTACATTACTGTTACCACCTATAAAGTATAAGAGAAAAAAATAGCAATGGCTCCAGAACAATTTTAGTATGATCCATGATTCCTGAATTCAGAGTGGTGCAGGTAAAATTTCTCTGGTGCAGGTAATTTTCAATGTTACCAGTGCAGTTATGCAGAAAAAAAGTATTTCGAGCCCTGTAAAAGGGAAAAGTTGTCCTATAGCCTTTTTGAGGCCGTAGGGGCAGTGGGTTGTTATCCACTGTGTGTAGGGTATGGTATTGGAAGGTGGAGCCCATCCCTCTCCTTCCATTGCCTTTTACCTCCCCAACTGAAGTCAGGTACCCATTTTTGCACTTGGGTGGAGTAAGGAAAGTCGTGTAAAGTGCATTCCCAAAGGGCACAACATCGGTGGCATGTTAGGTGATTCGAAACCCGGGACCTCTGGGTTCTGGACTAAACTCCCTAAATGTAACGCCAATACGATACCAAAGGTTTGTTTATGTATCCGAATCTGCCGTAGCTGAATTGTTGACCTAAGCCATTCGATCACCAAGTCGCATAACATGTCGTATACGTGTTTTATTTGCATAATATAGTTTTCTCGTGTTGTGTTGACAAAAAAAGAAATTCTAAAACAACGTTGCACAACAGAAATCATGATTAAATCTGTTTTAGCTACAAGGCATAACTCCTTTACAAATGTATTGACTCGGTTATAAAGAAAACAAACAAATAAGTCGTTCAAGTCTCCCCCCCCCCAAAGAAAAGAAATCTGGCGAACAATATTAAGAACTATCAATTTGATTTATTTACTTTGGCTATCGTATATTGTTTCATGTAACATAAGTTTTGTTAACAATACCCCATATACAGAAAAGGTATATATAACAGCCTATTCTTGCAAAAAAAACTTTTTTTCTTTGTGGTATTGATGATTTTGGTTTTATTTTGTTCACTATGTCCCTTAAAAATCAATTCGTTAGAACCGGGTTCTCTACAAAAAATCAATAACATAAATGAGTAGATGTAGGTGTGCATTTATAGTCATCATTAAATAGAAACAATTCAACGCAGCAATGATAATGATGATAACCATAAGCCCTGCGTACAGACATCACAATTTTCCGTGGCAGTTTTTCCTGGTATTCGAAGGTTGGAGCGTCCGTTTTCCGCGTATCTGCATTATAGTACAAGGTCGATTTTCTAAATTGCCCTGGATGTTCCACGCTCATGTAAAGCAGTTACAGATAATGCGTTTTTCACGTACGGGAATATTTCAAGGTTTTATCTAATGGGTTGCTGTCTTGACCGGCTTTTCCTAGACTTTCTTTTTACCTATTTAGAGTCTCCTGCTACTTTCTTGATCGTAGACATGGGGTTTGCTATAGTCTCTGAGACGCTTAAAAGCACATAAAGTTTAGCATAGCTTCTAAAATGAGCCCTGGTTATACAGTACCATGGCGTAAGTGGTCTTTTAAAAATACACACTAACTAGAAAGGCCGACATTTGCTTAAGAGCAAATAGAGCATATTTCAGCCATACCCCTTCCCACGCAACATTGGACTGTTCCAAATCACCCCTGCGCAAAAATGGAACATCCTCTTAAGAGTACATTATCCCCCAAAGTGGACTGGTATTGTGAATTGATTCCAGGTAAAAACAGAGCTTGCTTCTATTTTTCAGAAAATGACAATAATCACACCTTCCATTCAGAAAATTTTCATCATGACTGAAAATTGTTGAATGACTTCATGTAATGTCATTAACAATTTTCAGTAAGATAACTAGGTGTAAGTGAACTTTTTTATTCAAGTAGGGCATACGATTTAATAATTATCAAGCAGGTGCAGGTACTGTAGGAGCGTTTGTTTTCTTCAAGCTGTAAAACTGTTAAACTGTTTTACTTTGTATGCAATCAGCCATCGAGCCTATTCTTATTTTAGTTTAACAACTTCCTGCCAGACCCAGAAGATACGATTGAACCTTGTTCGAGGATTTATTTTCGTCTGTCTGGTCAGTCTGTTCATACCCTGGCGCTGAGAGTGTTTTATTGGGCTGAAACTCTGGCAGTTTAAAGTTACTTACAATTTACATGTTCAAAGTTTATGTCAAACAACAACAGCACTAGGAAATGTGGCCACTATAGACAGGTGGTCACTATAGAGAAAATGCTGATCTATTGACTAGGAGCCATACGTTACACATGATTTCAGTACACTGATCATTAATCATATAAACATTGCACAGGTAAGCCAATTGTTTAGATGTACAATTAAGTTCAAATAATTCTGAAGAGAAATATTGATGAGAAAATAATCATTCTCGCCACTGTCTAACTTATAATTACGTATCAAAACTAAACGCAGATTTTCGAACTAACGCACCTTTCGCCGACTTCATCAAAGGACCGCCGGCTATCAATCAAACACGGCTGTTGATTAGACTTAGAGTTTCAAACAGTCATGTGCTGTGTGCCAGTTGACAGCTAACTTCATGCTACGTGATGTTTTACATTGCTTGAACCGTCTTTCCTACAGCGGTGCTTCTACAAAATATTTAGACTGTAACACTGAGTCCCACATGTTTTATAGAATAGAATTTGACGCAGAACAGCGTTTTTTGCTGGGTATTTTTCTTGAAACATGTCCGTGGGAATATCAGCGAGGCGGCGGCGTAGGGATATCAGACCGTCAACAAAAGTCGCACGGCGGCTAACGGCGCAGCGAAGATACCAGCGCTATAAATAAGCGCTTCAACTAAGGATGGCAACCCGTACAATATTTTTGTATACTGTTGAGCTAAGTAAAGTTTGTTGTTTATGAGGTTTTAGTTGTCTTTGAAGCTTTGACCCGAAATATTTTAAAGTCAAACTGCTGAAGAGAAGTAAGTGACTGCTACGATTATCGTAGATATGGCCCTAAAAAAAGAAGCCTTCTCAATAGTCTAAAATGCAAGAGCTTCCGGGGGGGCTTCGCCCACCTGGACGGGGGTCCCCCCAACAGTGGCCCTGCCCCTGGACCCCGCCAGGGACATTCGGCGGCCCCCGGACCCCTGTCCGACGCTTTGAAAAAATCCTGGCGAGAAGTCTGTACGGCCTGAGTCTTCAAGTTAACGTATTGTGTGGTCCCGCTTATGAATATTAATTAGCCTTCGCTTTCCTCTTCGCTGATTTGCTGAACCATTAATTGAATTAACTCTTCCTGCCGGCTAGACGCAGGTGCAGATGTCGGCTCTGTGGGGTGAACGTCCGAAAGGTCATGGCATGGAGAACGAAAGAAAACCAATTTCCCCTAAAAAAAGTGCTGTAATTAAGCCTTTTACAGTACTTTTTGCCAAAAATTTTACTTGGATCATTTTACCAACTATCTTATGCCTATCTATACCAAATGTTACTCATACCAGGGTACAGGGGTGCAAAATATACCGTTATAAGACCGTCAACAACAGTCGCACGGAGCTAACAGCGCAGCGAAAATACCATCGCTAGCGTTTCAACTTCGGATAACTAGTTATAAGTACTGTTGAACTCAGTAACGTTAAAGTTTGTTTTTAGTTGCCTTTGACGGTTTGACCTGAAATAGTGTTACGCTAAACTCCTGAAGAGAAGTTAAGTGACTGCTGCGATTATCATAGATATGCCCCTAAGAACTGATACAATATAAAGCCTTCTGAATAGAGTCTAAAATGCGAGAGCCTTAGGCGGGCTTCACTCCCCCTGGCGGGAACACTGCTACATACGGGATCATGAGGCCCCGCTTATGAATATTAATTAGCCTTTGGCCTTCTCTTCGCTGATTGGCTAGGTCTTTGATTCAATTAACTCTCCGGCTGACGCGCACAGGTGTGGCTCTGTGCGGGGTCACGGAAGGTCACGTCAGGAGGCCAAAAGAAAACAAATTTCCCCTCAGAAAAGTGCCAAAATTAATCATTTTAAAGTTGTTTATGTCAAAAATTTTACTTGAATCTTGTTACCAAGTATCTAATGCCTATCTATACCAAGTTTCAGGTCATTTAATTGTAATACCAGGGTACAGGAGCCAAAAGTGTCCTTTTTTGGTCAGAAATTGGCCAAAAATTGCAAAAATAAGCATTTTGTTGCACTGTACACCAAAAGTGTTATTGAATTTATATGAAGGGATTATCAAGGCACATCTGTGTCAATTTTCAGCTCATTCGGTTGCAATACCAACGTACAGGAGCCAAAAGTGTCTTTTTTGGTAAAAAATTGGTCAAAAAATCGCAAAAATAAGCATTTTGTTGTACTGTACACCAAAAGTGTTATTGAATTTATATGGGGGCATTATCAAGGCACATCTCTGTCAAATTTCAGCTCATTTGGTTGTAATACCAGGTTACAGGGGCCAAAATATATAGTTTTGGTCTAAAATTGACCAAAAAATCTCAATAAAATCATTTTAGAGGCAGATATGAAAAAACTGAGAAAAAAGCATCAAGGTATTGGCCCATTCTACCCCTGTGCCAAATTCCAGGTCATTCGGTCTAGGAACGGCGGAGATGAATCACTTTGAAGATTTGACAGGAGAAAGAAGAAGAAAGAAAGAAGAAACATTACGAATACAATATATTTCACCATACTATGTATGGCTGAAATATAAAAACAGGTTATCAGGGGAAAAATCCTAGATTCAGGAAGCTCAATTTTGAGGACGAAAACAAAGTTTACAAATGTATAAGTTTCGAAAATTGAAGCAATTGTACATATACGAGCCTAAATTGTGACCCAGAGTTCATAAAAATATTGGCGTATTGATAAAACTAGACTACATATCTGTCATGCTATCACAGCAAAAAAACACAATGCCTTTATCAAATTGTATGATCTGTACTGTCTATGTGTATTGGCAGCGGCTTATGGTATCAAACCCTTGCTGTAACTCTTTCAGTAAAATCTACTGAAACAGAAAAAAAGGATTAACGTTACATTAAGATATATGGACAGATTGTTTCTTGTCATTTAGATTTTGTATCTTTATACCCCAATGGTTAACTGAGATGGGTGCAGATTTTAACTTGATTAAAATACATCAATAAAGATCTCTAGTTTAAGTGGTACACAGCCCCAAATAGTATATAGATATTATTGTACTGTGAGCAGCCATTTTACGTGAATTGCCAAAGTCGTTGTGTCTTCTACGGTGGTAGAGGAGGGAAGTGTTAGTTGGTTAAACCTCTTCTATTAAAAAAACATTGACGCAAATAAAGAATATATTTTCAGCTATAGTTGTACGCAAATTCATGCCCGGGAGCTAATTGCAGGTAACATGAAAGAAGACGTAGAGCAGTATAGAATATGTATACCCGAGTCTAAAAGCTAACTCTAAACTGTTACTTGTTGGGTTCGACTTGTTTACCTGAGACAGTGGAAGACGAAGGGTGGTTGTCTAAATCGTCTTAACGTTTCCAAAATCATATCCAGTTGCTTGTCAATGAGTATACGTAACTGCTTTTGGCGACGATATATATCTTTACATTTGCGCCAAATTTCAATTCATGTTACCATAAACCTGATATTAATTATACCAATGGCTGTACTTTTTGGTGCAACGTCGTTTGCGAGATGGGCATTTTGCCAGTTAGCGAGAAGGTCTAAAGTGGAAGTTCCTCAACCGACTAATGAAATTAGTAAATGACGTCTATCGGAGCAATGTTACACCAAGTACATAATGGACCCCGCACGGGTAGTAGTAATTTATTTACCTGATCGCAACGTTCTTTTACGTGTGACAGAATAAACGGAAACATATAGGGCTGAGCTTAGACTCGAACAAACAGCTCATTTGGTATTTATTTACTAACTGATAATTCTCTACATTTTGGGAGGCGATAACCCTTACTGTGTACAAGTAGGCAAATATTTCCACGAATTATTATACCGTAGGACCAATAGTGTAAATGACATGCTAGACCCAATATAATGACTAATTCAAACCTATAGATATCCATATATGTGTATTTAGTTGCATTGTAAGCACTGTAATTGTTATACATGTATACCTTACGAAAGTCGCTGTACTTTTGACGTGTCCGTAGAGAATTCCTGCAATGCTATAATTTTGATTTATTTCTTTATGATCTGTAGATCATATTTAGTTTTGATCATTGTAATGATTTTCATTGTATACTTTTAATTAGTTTCATTTGTTATCATTGTTCCCCTTTGGTTATGAATTTTACTTTTTATCATTATCTAGATTATGTACATTACGTTTCACTAATACCTAGTTTCTGAGGGGGGCATAGATAGGCTTCTGCCCCCACCCCACTGTAAGTTTTCTTTTTCATTTTGGACTACCATTTGTTTTTAATTGTTGAATATGTGCTGAAACAAATCAAATCAAGTTTGCTGAGGATTACACACATGTGTACGTTCAAGAACACACCAATATTATCGAAAAATCTGTCCGGATATACAGCTTGTACCCTTCAGAAGAAACCTGGTGTGTTATACTATTAGGCGGTCTTCCGGGTATATAATACAAGAAAACGAGAAACAAATGTATAGTTAAAAAAAAAAACATATACCCACCGATATATTCTTGATTACCTTCCTCATAACCCACAAATTATAGAAAAGGTGGGATTCTTTGTCTTCTACTGTCGCAGGAAAAGAAGTCGAACCTAATAAGTTACAGATTAGAAATAACTTTTAGACTAGAGTTGATACATTCTATACTATTCTACACTGTTTCTTCACAATTCTACACAATTAGCCCTCGGGCATGAAGGTGCAATAAACTATATAGCTAAAAATATTTTCCTTATTTTCGTCTTTTGCACTATAACAGGTTTACCCAATGTCATAATCCCTAACAAAACTAGACCAGACAATACGCGAAGCATGTAGGTACCAAATTGACCTTAATATTGCTGTTCAATGTCGTAGTGTGCGGTTTCTCGACCGTGCTGTAGATTCGTCTTAATTCAATTAATGCATAATGAGCGGGAACCAATCGCCGAGGCGCCTGGGATGACGCAAATGGTGAGAACACGTGATTGGTGGGATCAATCTTGTCCTTATGTCTACCGTTATCACGGTTAGGCAATTGCAAGCAAATTTTATGGATAACATCCTCTGCAGAATTTAAAAAAAAGGGGGGGGGGCTAAAAACACAAGATGAATAATAAAAAGACAAGGTGGCTATGTTTTCAAAATCGACACCATAAATTTTGTACCCATGTGTATAATGTTTACCTGATTTCGGTCAGAGAGGTAAAAGAAAAAGACTACCTTTACTTTCTGTCTGTACTGTGTATGTGGCACTGTTAATATAGGTTACTAACTTGAGTGCAGTGTCACATTGTCCTCTTCTGTCCAAAAGCAAATAAAATACAAACATACAAACGCTAACCAGAACATAAACTTCTTCAGTTAACGAGCTCGTTGATGCCATCCATAAAATTTACTTCTTCTAGCCTATGTACGGTTATCACGGAACTACTGATTCAACGCGGGGTGTGTCTGTTATAGGATTGCCACGGCTGAGTCGGACTGGGGGGTTGAAAGTCCGTGAAATTGAACAGCTTTAGAACAAATGAGTGTCACGCGTCGAACACACAGTGTCTGTTCGTATTTGAAGGTCAAATTGTCGCCAGTCATCCCGTTTAATTAGATGACGCCATTTTCTATGGCATAGAGTGTCTCTCATGTATGCGGTAGGTCGCGAGTTCGATCCCCGGCCGAGTCATATTGAAGACGTCTAAAAACATGGTAACACTAGTTCACCTTTATCCGTGGGGTGACCATTATCCGTTGTATATGAAATTGGAGTATTAAGGGATATAAATTCGACAGACACAAAAGCTGAACATAATAAAAGACTATAGCATATCAAAGTCAAAAGATATAAAAACTAAAACTTCTGTGGCAGGTCAACCACAAGAAGGTCTTTATCCAACCTTGACCTTCGTTTTCCCAGACCAAACCACATACCAAATAATCTAAAACATAGACAAGCAAGCAAAGACACACATACACACACACAAAAGATCCAAACACAAACATAAACTCACACACACACGAAGAAACACACACAGCTCACAAACACACACATGAATGCAGACACACACAAACACACATGCGCTTAAAAGTATACCTCATAGAGGTAAGTATCATAAATAATCATAAGCTATAGGACAATCAGATATGGCATGTAAAACTTCCGTTTCTATCAAGTCAGTACGCGCCCTGAATAAACCATAAATAGCACACACCGCCTATCTGTAACGATGTTTCTTATCGTAAAGCATATTCAGCACATATGTTCGCCTTGTCTGGGTGTGAAATCTATTCAATTAGCCTTTAACCTCATGGATAATCACATATTCACGGCCTTCGCCTCCTAACGTTGAACTGTTTCACCTGTAACGGTCATGCAATGCCCCCTGTGCCCCCCTCCCACGCTTCTATTTACACACTCATATTGGTAAGGCCACACCAATTTTATTTGTTGTTTTTCGGATATTTTCAGAATTTCTTTTTCTTCAAAAAGTCGGGAGTAGGAGAGATCGGAGAGGTAAACCTAAACTTTCGACATGTAGGGGCTCCCTGGTAGCAAAGTCCGAAGTTTGAAGAAAAATTATATGTACAGTCCAAAATAGGCATGTACAGCTACTGGAATTTGAGGCACATACTTAATTTGATAAAGAAGAGACAGTCAAATTTTGTCAACACGAGGTATTGCCATCAATTTGATTTTTTTTCCGAATCCGATAAGGTAGCGTCGGAAAAGTCGAGAAACAACAAATATAATTGGTGTGGCCTAAAGGTGGTATCTCACTGCAATTGGTGAACTGTTGCGGCACTGCGTGGTTCGTTCACTAGGGCACTGTTTGGTCGTGTTATTTTCGACACTTTTTAAGAATAATCTAGATATCGCGTAAAACGTAAAATTATGACTTACAGAACGCACACCAAATACACAAAATGTAAGAAAAATTCGTTGTATATCACTGAAATCCGTTATCTTTTGAATCCTGCAGTGCCGCACCGATACTCCAAGCGCAGTGAGATACCACCTTTACGATTGCACATTGCACCCCATGCCCCCCTCCCACGCAATTCATGATACCTTCTATTCAAACACTTCTATTACAATCGTTGGTAAGTATCTAAGTACTGGTGGAAACAAGTCCTGCTTGCTACTACACAGCAAAAATTGAGTTAGATTTTTGCGAAGTGACATTCAATTTTGGTAATTGGAATATAATGCAAGATATATTTGCTGCCTTATACGAATAAATTATAAGATAGCAAAACACACAAAGCTTCAGAAAATTCGTGATCATCCCTTTGACAATTTTCCTTATACTTATTTCGTTGTGCCAAACTTCTTTATGTCTATATTTCCTATATAGATACCTATCTTCAATACATGTCTATCTTTTCTATATAGATAATACCATCTTTAATACATGGCGTATCTTTAATATATATCTTCCTTATACTTGTAATATTCATGCCTATCTTTTTATGTCTATCTACTATATGCATATCTTTCTCACGCATGTCATTCTTCAATATGTCACTTTCTTATGTATGTCTTATTTATGAATTCAAGTGCTCACCTCAGAAGACCCGAATAAGAAATAATAAATCTTCGTCGACTGAATCTAGTCATAGACATATCATGATTAATAACTGTATTTTTATGACGCCGTTTTTTTCCCTTGGGTATTTTTGTAAATGTTGTTTAAAGGCATATAACAAATTATTAATCTTGTCAGATTTAATGGTTAAAGTGCCACTTTCAAGGTTTTTATTATTGATTAAAGTTATATGTCATATGCAATTTTTCCCTTGGGGGTCGTTAACGTAGTTGATAAGGTAAAATGAGTTTTGTAATCAAAACAAACAGACAAAGACACATTCTGTTGTCTATTTTCTTCGCAAAAAGACAACAAAACTGAGTGAAAACACAGACAGGACTTCTTGTGCAAGTTCAAACAAGTTATTAATTCTGTTGTATATACATACAGTGTCGTTCTTGTCTTTTATGTCAATTGATGATAAAGAGTTTTTATACTCTGATGTTTTCATTTGTAGTTATTGTAACGTGTAACAATGAACCTGGCCTACGTAATATCTAAATTATTCAAACCGCAAAATCAACTTGATAATGAAGATAGATTTATCATCATAAATCATATGACTATGATAAAAAAAGCCTGTGTTATCAAGTGTACGATATTAGTGTTAGAAATAAGCTATTTTTAAATAGACATAACTTCACGTTTCGCTGGCGTAGTGTTTCACGCTTGAGATAATTTCTCGTGATTATTATAACGGAAAGATAATAATTATTCATGGAAGGTTTGCGAAGTGTGATAGTAACAACCCATTGCACATGATTACTATGCGCATTGTCTCTAGTCTGTGCAGCCGGTCTTTTTTTGGGGGGGGGTGGGGGGCTACTTCAGTATGTTAAAGGAACAAAATGTCACATTATTACAAAATGTCTTGTTTGTGTGTGTGTGTGTGGGGGGGGGGGGGTAATACAGTCTTTTAAAGGGACAAATGTAACATTCGGACGAAATATTAACGTATGCCCGACCTTGGGGGTGGGGTGGGGTTAAAGCATGTCTTTTAAATCAGCAAATTTTAGCATTACGAAAAAATGTTAACGTATATTATGTCAAAACTACGACGCCATGGAAAACTCTGTAAGTATGACATATGTTTTAAGAAGAGGAAAGGGAGTCTTTAGATATAGCATATTGTATAGATAGGAAATACCATGATCTTTCCACACTTTTTTTACTAGTAATCTAATCTAATTCACTACATTAAGATATAGATGGGGATATAATCTTTGTCAACATACAAAGTCATTATGGGAGGGGGGCAGTTGCAATACACAGTTAGGTTAGCAATCCCGATGAAATGTAACAAACATAACAATAGTACTTGCCGACTTCAGTTTGAAATGGCATAATTGTGTACACAAACTACATGTTCGATACTGTCTAGGTGTATTTATGTTTAACACCTAAAAGTAAGGGGACGAATAGAACATTAACCACCTACAAATTACAATACCTAACCCTGACACAGAAGCATCAACTTAGCACAAAATCCATATTTTACCTCCTCCGACGTTTAGAAGAAATATCATAGAGCTCAAACATCTTATCCTCATAAGTTACGTAGTGTTGTAACTATATGCGTTTCTAACACTACTACAGCCAAGTAACGTTTTAACACCCTCGCAATATATTAGCTCAATATCTTAGCACTTTCATAAATTGTAATGAAATTTTATTAACAAAACGGCGTCCTATGTAAATGTACAGTTTGATTATAATCCAAGCCTTGCAAATATTTCGAATCATGAACCCAACGTGATACCCCAACATGTCCATTGTACGTTTCCACGCACTGGGCATATTGAATAAATTGATTATGTTACCAAATCAAATTTCCGCACACATAGCGTCTACGGTAAACCCCCTGTGGTGCCCTGTAACGATATTTTCTAGAAATAATATCCTAGAGTGATTGGAAAAATATCATATGTACAGAACCTTTTTTGTGTTATGTTTGTTTTTAAGCATTATCAGTGACCTAGAAGTTGGATAAATTGATTGACACATTTGTTGTTGTGCACTTATGATATTATATGCTATATTACGGCTATTCTCCGAGCAGAGGTTTGGACTTTTCAACTCAATTTCATGCTGGTTTTGGCCCTTTTTACTTTTGGCCATTCTATTTTGTCAGGCTTTCCTTTGCTTCACCAGGCAAATTGCTCAAATATCGAATGACAACTAAAAAAAATACTGAATAGGGAAAATCTTGACCAATGGCATTATTTTATCATATTTCCGTTATCATCTTATAATTTTATGTATTTTCAAACAGTGTATAAGCAACTAGCAATTGTGTCTAATAATTTCTGGTGGCACAGATAAAAACACGCCGGAAATTCCCTATGAAACGCCTTTTAAAAAACGTCGAAACTCAGGCGGGGCCTAACCTCTGCTTGGAGAATATATGCTGTCCACGCTTTTTACGCTAGCGCTATGGGACTGTAATGCACGTAGGAATACGTCGCCCGGTTTAAACTAGCGGATGAAATTGCAAGATAACAGAGAAAAGAGACTGTTCACCCACCGTTAAAGATCAAACATATACACATTTAGGCATACAAACTGGTATAATATGATAGTTAAAAACATCGCCGTAGGGTAGAGGAAATATAGAATTGGTACTCACGCGTGCCGTCAAACCTAGTCGCTATCGTGTCCAGGAAAGTATTCTGCGGCGCTAGGAGTCCTTTTCTAGCCGGCATGCTTCTTGTTTAAGCCCTCGGGCGTTCGTTGTTGTAGTAACTCTCTCTCAACTACCTCTGCTTCCGCGTTGCACCGAAGATAGCGGTAAATCCAAAGGGGGGGACGTCGACGTCCAACGTTGCTGGGCGGTAAATTTCTCTCCCTCGCCGTCGCCTTGTAGGCCTTACGCACGGTGATAGCCGTGAACTCCCATGCAGAGATCCTTCTTTCCACGATGCATGCGAAATTCCTGGATATTCCTGGACGCACTATCTCTCTCCCTCTACGCGTTATGTTGAGAGAGCCGGCGATGCTGTTGTAGTAGTAGAACTACGCCGCCGCCAGAGCTAGGGAAAGAACAGAGTAGTTGAGGCGAAAGCTTGACTCAATATGCTATTGTCATGCCGTGGCATCGTTCGTAGGGGTAACTCCCAAGGGGGATACACTCATCCCAGGACAATCCTACTCCACACAAGGGGGACTACAGTTTCTTCACACAAACGTTCACAAAAAACCTTGTCTACAGTAAACAACGTTACCATTAGAAGTGCATCCTTATCGGACTGTTGCACCGAAGGATGAGGTAAAAAAGGGACGGAGAATTTGTAGGAGGGGAGTTAAAGGGGAGGGAGAACGCTGCAACCCCCCGTCGCGAGTGTGCTGGTGCCGGCGCGCTTGGACGCCAGTGTAATAGATGAAACCTAGGCGGGGAAAGGGAGCTTGGAATTAGGTATAGGCCACGTGATGGGAGTGATTAAACGCCAGCGGAGGGGAGTGTGTCAATGTAATAGTTGCGTCGTCTGAAAATTGATTGACGTTAGGAGAGACAAAGAACTTTTGAGACGGTGGGAGTATTGAAAGGGTGTGGTTGGAAAGCATTTCTCTGACAACGGGCATTGAAAATTTAGATCCACCTATATAATACATACACGTGTGCACCCAAATGTCACTCTAGTCACAAGTACAACACCGTTGTAAGGGACAAGAGATATAACTTTAGGTTACCTTTATCCGTTGGGTAACATTTTCCATTGTATTTGAAAATGAGGTATTTTGAAATCGTCAAGTCGAAAGACGGTAGTTTCACACTGCAATAGTTTGAAAATATTTCAATTTGAAACCCACGTAGGTCAACCTAAAGTCCCAAGATACACAGTTCTTTTTTTAAATTCAACGGATATAGGTTACATCACGGATTGAGGTGACCTAACGTTATACTCTCGCACTGAAAGTTATACCCTCGAAGAATGTAACGGAATATATTCGAAGCCTTTGAATGCTATTTTCAAGATTTCCTTTGACTAGCTATAGTGTATTACATAACTTGATCGTTTGGCATTTCATATACTACGTTTGCTGCATACATGTACTAGTTCTAAAATTACGTACATGCAACGTAACAATGATATACACATTGATATTATGAACTACTTTCTATAATATCTAAGAATGGTGAATACAATAATACTAAGAACAACTTTCCATGATAAAGAAGAAAGATCGATGTAGTAATATGAAGACCACGCTATATGATATATAAGTATGATAAATACAGTGATATTAAGAAATAACCTCTATGATGTATAAGTGTGTGCTTTGTGCGCGCAATAACCAACGGTTTATCCAACCGTTATATAGATAGCGCAGAGTAGGGGATACCTCCGAGACAGTCAGTGGTAGGAAATGAACTGGTAAGAACGTTCGGTGTGAAGCCGAAAAAATTGTTACAAACGTTCGTTTGGAACTGAAATGACGTTGCCTGTACTAACATAGCCATCGCACACCATCGCAAGCTCTCTACTACCTCTACGGTCCTAGGAGCGTTGCCCTACCGCCTACTCCACTAGCACGAGCCGGGGAATCTTTACGGGGTTGGCTTCAATTTCTTAGCTTACGGCCGACTAGAATAAAAAAAAGGCCTGCAGGAAAGAAGGGTTGCTGAAGGCTAGTGCGAACACACTGCGAACGAATTACGTGGTAACTTTCATTCTATTCTGAGACGATCCCCGACCTAAGCCTATCATCATGTACATCGTACACATAGACAAAGAACGTCGGAGTCATCCCTATAATTAAAAGCACCATGGTTATTAATGGCTTGTCATTGGGTGGGGCCACGCCATGTGACGTAGTTGCAGGGCACAATGAGGAACGCTAGGTGGCGCGCGTGATAGATGGCTAACAACTTCATTTCCTTTGTCTGGTATATTCTCCGAGCAGAGGTTAGGCTGCGGCGCGTTTTGGACGCTCTCTTTTAGGCGTAGTTTTAAGGTGTTCTAGTCTGTAGGGTTTCGTTTTAGCTTGATAGATAAAAAAGAAAACCTGTCGAACCAGAAACACTGACAAAAAATTCTGAAAAAGGCGTTCAAACGCTTTAGAATGCGCTATAGAATTGAGAATAATTGATTGAAGCTAGCACCAAACTAGTCTTTTCACCAAACAAAATATGGAAAAATCCGAAATATTAATATTAACCACCTTACATATATCCCATGTTCAAATTTGTGTCAAGCCTAATAACAAGCACCGTTTAAACATAATACCTTATGGCGGTTTTTACAATTTCCTACGACCAAAATATTACCCCATAGGAACACATACTAAATATCTGCATGGGGGCTACTGTTCACTTACTCTGGTAAAATGGTTCATTTCCTTACTAATCTGAAATGTTACATACTGATGTTGTTTTCATAAAATATTTTTCTTTCAAAAAAATAACACCCGCTTCTGTGAGTGACTGACCGCAAGTAACCCTCTAATTGTAAAATGCTATAGAACCAACATTTAATGGGCCATTCAACTGTAAAATAACTTTTCGAGAAAGGATAACTAATTGTTTTTTCCATGCAAATACGAAAATAACCGAGCCATGATTTGAATTCTGTTAACGGTAACGAACTTTTAAATTACCGATGATGAAGGAATGTTCCCTAGAGAATTGAGATAATGGATAGTCGAATGAAGCATCCCTCTAGTGGTCAATGACCCAATTACGTCACTTGAGGTCATTGACCCCCATGTCATTGATGTGTAAAAGGGAAAATAAAATTATTTATTTATTCAGAAAATCTAGGTAGCCTCTTCAACAAGGGTAATAGGCTTAATGTTATTTCATTTGCGATAGAGCAAAGAGAGCGTAAGAATTGGTACAGATATGTTATAACACAAAATTGGACGTATATGTACAAGTTAATAAAGGGTGAGGAGAAAAAATGCATCATGAAATATATATTGACTTTGTTAAAATATAAGTTGTGTCTTCATTGTCCTATTTTAATAATCAATTTCTTCTCATTCTTAAAAGAAGTATGCACGTGTATCTGTCCCTGGTGCCGAACGCTCCCTTGCGCTCAAACACAAACACACACACACACACACACACACACACACACAAGTGCGCGGATACACACATATATACGCACACACACGGACACAAGCACATGCAAACACGCACACACATGCAAATACACATACACACACACGCACACACACAACTACACAATCATACACAGAAACACACGCACATACACATACATAGACATTCATGTATACACATACACGCACAAGCTCACACACAGACGTACAGTCACACACGCACACACTCACACTCACTCACACACACACTCACACACACACACATACTCACACACACACACACACACACACACGCGCGCGCACGCACGCACACACACACACACACACATACACACACACACACACATACACACAAACAAGACTTAACAAAGTATACATATGTTCCAATACAGCTTAGTCTACACTACTTTGTGGTATCTTGGCTCTAACCCAACACAAACGTTACCTACACTGTTTTATATACTACATGGTTACGCCTGAACTATAAAACAATATTGCTAATCCCGCAGATAATTTCTATAACTATCCTCAGGAGCCAGTTCTACACTTGTACATAGATAAAACTTGACGCAGTCACGAACTTTAAGAGCATTATATCATAAGTACCTGGCATCCATTCAACACTTGTATTGAAGTGAAGGTAGAATTGACAGCAAGCTGGCTATATATTAGCTAGTATCAGATTTTCAAGATCCCTTGCGTTCACAATGTACTTAATTGACGAAGTCTATAAAACTTAAGAAAGTTAACATTCCATGCAAATACAGAATGTTAACCTTCACTTGGTCTATCCTCATGAATATTCATTTATACTTTTATACTTACTATTTATACTTACTTAAACACATTCACATATATGTATATTCAAACTTTCCTCCATAATCTGTCTGCCGATACTGGCAAGCTTAGATTTTATAGAAAATTTAAAACCGAATATTGTATAGAGAAATATCTCGAACTTTGTGACTTTGAGCAGCGTTCCGCTACCAGTAAGATTAGAATTAGTGCTCACCCCCTGGAAATAGAAAAGGGGAGATACATGAAGCTACCTGTGTCTGAGAGGATTTGTAAATATTGCCCCTCAAATGCTGTGGAAGACGAGAGTCATTTTATCACTAATTGTTCTTTTTATGATGATATAAGAAACCAACTATTTATGAGTGTATCCAAAATACACGCTTACTTTCCAACTATTCCTGACAATGAAAAATCTATCCTACTATTAAAATCAAAGAACCCACACAAAGAACCCCCAAAGATGTGGGTAGATTCGTCTTCCACTGCCTAAAGAGAAGAAGTCTAACCCAACAAAACCAGTATAATGTACACTAGCATAGCATATAGTCATAGAATGTAGTTCCTAGCACCTTTGTATTTTCCTTATTTTACATGTTGTTTGTACCTGCAATTAGCCCTCGGGCAAGAACTTGCAATAAACATATCATTATTATATGGTGACCAGCATCTTAAGCCCTATCCTGCCACTTGCCACATTATGTAATGGAACACCACAAGGTATCTATTGCACAATGGTGACGGTCATCCATTCCAGGTCGTTGACCTTATTTATTCGGAGAAGATGAAGAAGAAAGATAAAGAGAGCAAAAACAATATGCTTTCCTTCTATGACGATAATGATATAATAAACTTAATGAATATAGGATATTGTGCCTTGAATGTAATTGAAGTTGCAATATAATTTTCTTTGAGATTAAAAAAAGCATATTTTTCTTGATTTAATGCCTTACCATCGCCTATGGGGTAATTTGCACTGTATAATAAATTATTGTATTCACAATAAAAATACAGGTTAAAAATAGGTTATTGTTTAGCGCAAAAAAACTTCCTACAAAAGAAAACGCAGTTACAGTATACAATAAAGTCCTACATAAGAAAACGCAGTTATATTGTAAAAGTGAATTACGTAACAATAAGTGCATTTCGTCTATATTGGTAGTGATAAACTTAAAGGCATTTTGAGCTGAGTATGTTTTGATATTATAGGTATTCCTTATACGTTTGGTACGTGTGTGGATTCGACTTTGGGCTTATGTTTTTGACAGGTTTTAATTTATCAAAACGTTACATCCATTGACCCAGCTGACTTATGTTCCATAACTTCACGGCATTCGGCCAGGCAAGTATCATAAATAAATCAAACGGCCATTTTCATATGAACTTCGACAACGGCTAGTCGGATGTAAGGCCACGTTAATTTAATTATATGAACGACATCCACTGAGTGGTTCAAAAATGGTACAGGCGTGCGAAAAAATTGGTGAATTTGGTGAAACAAATTAGAAAAATGGAAATATTGTTTTTCGTGTGCCTGTCTGTGTTTTTGTGGTTTTTAGATATTTGTGGTCAGCACAACTTTAAAACCTCTTGATGAATTTTAATGATATTTGGTATGCGGATAGGTATTGTGAAGACAAATGTCAAGCTTGATTTCAGGCCTCCTGGTGTGTGACCTTTGTACTGCAGCTGAACTTCTGTCTTGAAAACTGGTTAAGAAAGTAAAACAAATTACAGAACACAAAGGACATAAAATTGTAACTTTGCAAGGATTTAATTGACAACAAATTCAGAAAACTTTTTCATTAGATAAACCAAAATTTTATCTTCATAATCCAATTTCCAATATCTTTATATAAATGATCATAATTTTTTTTCCAATTGCAGAATGGCTGCCAACCTTTAAGCAACGGGAGAATTTTTTGATATTTTAAGTATTTGGTTTGGACAGTTAATGTCAATGTAGCACTGTACTAAAGTTAGTTATTTATATCAACATTGCCACATAGACAGTATAGACAGAGGGTAAGGTTTGTCATTTTCTTTAACCTCCCCGACCGAAGCCATATACCCATTTTTTTACATTTTTACACCTGGGTAAAGTGAGGAAGGTCGTGTAAAGTATCTTTCCCAAGGGCACAACGCACGTATTGAACTTGGGACCATTAGATTCCGTGTCGAACGCTCTACCAATTACGCCAAAACAAATGACATTTGAAATAAGCGCGGATGCTATCCATATAATAGAGTCAGCCTTGCCTAACAAAGAACATTGTTCCCACCAAAATCAAGTCCAGATGGTACGGGAGTTAGTTTAACGCTGCGGTCATATGTCATTATGGCATCCCCAATACCGTCTATTGTCTGGCATTGTGCGACAAATACTGTGGTTAACTCTCTAACAACCCAGGTTTGGGCACCGCGTATTGACATACGGTCGCGCTATTGTACTGCTGGATTGGTTTTTGTAATTGTTTTATTGAATTTCTCATAGCTTGGAACTAGCCAAATTGGGAAATCTGTAATTGGTACGTTTGAGGGAGAAAGTATAGGACACTAGTGGCATTGTGTCATGGTCTCGTGTTTAAGATATTGAGGATGGATTTCACTTGTTGATGACTTTACCTAGCTACACTAAAGGAAAAGTACTAGTAGAGAATACTACCATCAAGAAAGGTTATTGCCACTAAATACGTTCACAGAAGAAGGTGCATGTCCTTGGTGCTGAACACATACACAGAAAACGTACCTATCCTTGGTGCTGAACACATACAGATAAAAAGTATCTGTAACTTGGTGACGAACAATTACACAGAAAAACGTACATGCAATTTGTACTGAACACATTTTTAGAGAAACGTGCATGTCATTGGTACTAGACACATTCACAGAAAGACGTACATGTCATTGGTGCTGAACACATACATAGAGAAACGTACCTGTCCTTGGTGCTGAACACATACACAGAAAACGTACCTATTATTGGTGCTGAACACATGCACATAAAAATTATCTGTCCCTTGGTGACGAACACATACACAGAAAAGCGCACATGCCATTGGTACTGAACACGTTTTCAGAAGAAACGTGTATGCCATTGTTACTGGACACATTCACAGAAAGACGTATATGTCCTTGGTGCTGAAAACATACACAGAGAAACGTACCTGTCCTTGGTGCTAAACACATACACAAAATGACGTACATGTTCTAGGTGCTAAACACATACACAGAGAAAGATACCTGTTCTTGGTGCTGAACACATACACAGAAACTAGAGTTCGGGGACCTCATACCTCCATGAAATATCTATTACTTTTTTGTGGATGGTATGTATGTTTATAGTCGGTTGTATTTGAGAGTAATGGTTATATAATATAGATGTTATGGGAAAGTAGTGGTGTATTTATTTAATGACACAGAGGATGATTGTCCATCTGATTAGTAATTATCAAAATGTGACACTTAATTGTGTAATGTGCGTTTAAGAGGTCGACGGCATATGGTAGCGTGGTGTTCCTTAAGCTTGATGTTTGGCATTTAAACTGTCTAAGGTTGTCAGCATTATTGAGGTTCGACTATGTGCCTCAGAGCTGTGTGGTGGGAGGAAGTTGGGAAACTCAGAAAGAAGAAGGGATGTGGCCAACTTTAGTCAGATGGTGATTTGATTTTCCACCAATATGTCATAACATCAGCTGTTCACACGGTACAAAAACGAGATGCACACTTTCCTCTGACAGCCCTACACCAACTGTAAGATGAACACTTGGCGGCAACCCCGTCTGCTAAAAAACAAGTACCATTGGCTACGAAAGAGACAACTAACAACTGTCCCTTATCGTAACAAAATCAGAACATCTGTATCGCCCATAAAACTTCTGACACCCAACCCAGATGAGAGGACCTAATGGCATTTTAATCACCATGTACAGTATGTGAGACATCCATACCTGTTAAGCATTATCGTTAAATGTACCTCAACTTCTTACAATTATACTTACGCTTCACATCTCCATGATATCCTAAGCAGACATAAATAAAACTAATTATCATATTAAAAAAACTCGGGGTTCCCCAAACAGCTGTCACCTCACCATCTGCTTGGAGCTAAGCCCATTAACAAATACATAAAGCACGATGCCTGTACCAATATATCTCAAATATAGGGGTGATTTCTGATATTATTACATCGATCATAACGACAGATACGGCTCCCAAAATCTCATCGATTCTAGCTTTCATCACACCCCACCAACACAACAAGTATGAAACCAATCCATTCAGCCGTTCTTGAGTAATCATCTACACAGACAGAGACACATAACAGAAAATATAACCTCCATTCCATGACATTTCATGGAGGTAATAATGTAACTGCCATTGGTGCTAAACTTATAAACAGAAAACCACCTGCCATTAGTGCTGAACACATACACAGAAAAACGTACATGTCATTGGTGCTGAAAACATACACAGAGAAACGTGTCTGTCCTTTGTCACAAATACATAACACAACACATATACACAAACACAGAAAAACTGCAATTGGTGCTGATCACACTGTCTGCAACCCTTACCTTACACTTAGCATTAGCAATTATGTGCAAACATTTCCTACATTTTTTTAAAATTTAATACAATTTATGCAGGCTTACCACTCGTATCACAGTGTCAAATGTCCAGTAAAAACTCTTGTTTTCCCTTAGCAAAGAAAAATAACGTTTGGGTGACGTTTTCTTGCAACACCGTGTGAGGACTTAAAAACAACTGATACCTATATCAACCTTCATACACAGATGGCGAAATGCGTAAGCCACAAGGATTATTTTCGCTAGTCGTGATTTTCTTAACACAGCAAAACAGTATTTTGTTTCAAGACGGTTCCAATACAGAATGAAGATCAGATGCTCTCCAAGCAGATGTTAGGCCTTGCCTTTTTTAGCACCTTAAACGATTTCATATTATTTTGCAAATTTCGTCTGGTAAGTTTGTTCGTCAGGTTAACGACAAAATGACAATCTGACAAAAAGACGTTCAAGAATATGAAATAAGAAGCTTTTTTACGACTATCCACAACAACGGGATTTCCTAGAACTTTTGAGATAGCAACTACTATTGTCATGATTAACTCTTTAACCCATATTCATCAAATAACATATAGATAGGTGTAGGCTGGATTTTAAAAAAAATGTATGACCAACCAATGACGCTATGCATATCAAAACTAACCCTAAAATTAAACTAGACTGTTTCTTGCACTGCAGCTGCGAAGCTGGTGTGTTACGCCGAACGGCGGTTATAGCGGCTATATAGATACAGGTAGAGGTACAGATACAGATACAGATACAGATACAGATACAGATACAGATAGAGTTCGTGACACCAGACACGCTAGACTTGACATGCATGATGATGGGCTGGTACAGAAAATTCTGCATTTATATCGCTTCGCCTCATCAAGTTTTCTTAATGACCGGAAGACGTGTGCGATGGCAATTTCTTACCGCCGCGTAGCCTTTTCGTCTTGACATGTCTGTCTCTTCAAATGACTCTTTGTAATGTTACGATGTACACATCCTGTCTGTAAAATATATCAGAGGTTATATTCTCCATCTGGTGTATAAAACTAATGATCGTCCAATTATGAATTGTCACTAATTATGAAAAGGAAAAGGTCTTGTCCAAACAAATCTGTCTGTTCCGTTATAGAAAAGGTTAAACTCTGACTAAAAAATTGACTTAACGGAAGTCAGTTACAAGTGATTTCCTCAGTTTTCTACAGTTTTTAGGTCCATTCGTGCTGAACACGTGACTTGTCGCATGTGTGACGTCAGCAATGGGTCAAAGGTCGCTGAAGTCGATAACGTCCCCGTGCATTCACGACCAAAAATGCTTTTTACTTGTCTTGTTTTCTTTCCTCACAGAAATTTTTTCTTTCAGAAAAAAATATTTTGTCCTCAAGAAATCTTAGAAAAATGTGCTTGTCAATGGGGCAAGCAATTTTTTTTTATCATAAGAAAAAAAGCAAAAAGATTTTGCTTAAATCTCTAGAAAAAATTGTTAGTTTCTCGTTTTGCTTGAATTTTATTCTACATGTTCTTCCTGCCAGAATATTTTTCTTTATAGAAGAATTGTCCATGGTGTAAGCAAAATAAGCAAAAATTATGTTTGGTAGTGTTTTTCGTAGTTGTAGTGTGACCAGTGTGGCCTTTTTCCATGTATGTTACAGACTCAGTTGAACTTTTGTGCTATCATATGTTCTATACTTTCCTGTCATTTGTTACAGTCACCCTTCTATCAATCAATTCCTGCCTATTTACCTACTATTTGCCTTTCGATAATTCTATAGTTGAGGAAAATATACTCCTTACAACAAAAACATTTACTTGGCTGACTTAAGATTTTACAAAACACCTCAGCTACTTCCTTTGAGGGGCCCAAGTTATCTTCGCTGCAAATGGCGTTTCAGGTAGGAAACGTAACTGAGTTTATATCCCCTCGACTCGGTCAATTTAGTCAATCGTGTAAAAGAAAGCTTTATTTTTTCTGTGACTTTTCAAACTGATTAAGATATTTACAAAATCCCACAGATGATTAAAATACAAATTTTAGAGTTTTTTTTTATTCTGGCGAAGGTATAAGATCAGCTTACCGAAATTTTCTAACTAAACTAACTTAGAACCACCGCAAGCATTTTCCTATGGCAGTAAGAGACTAAAGTGCATGGTGCTACCGCGTACTTAGAACAACCGCGAAAAGTCATTTTTCCTGCTACCGCGAAATTAAATCCCCGCGAGCTTAAATGCATTAACGGTATTGTTGGGTCGGTACAGCCCTTCCGTCCCTGTTGAGAGAAATTTGTCGCGCCCTGATCTAGATGACCCTTTACTCCTCTTGCAAAGGATCTATGGTCTTTTTACGTGCGGAAAGACGGATATATTATTATTCACAGCTAAAGTCTGTCGAAAATTCCCGACTATAAGTCCATTTTTTTTTACTTTGAAAAGAGCTGATCTCTTCAACATATATCTACCAACTCAGATTACCTTACAGACGATGTATAACTTATGTCATTAAGTGAGATGAAAGTTTTTTTCATAGAAGCTAGCAGAACAAAGCTTCACAAATACACCTTTCAGGTCACAGTATTACGTTCTTGACACATTGTCGATATGCAATAAGAAGTTGCTTTCATGAGCCTAAGAATGCCATGTCCACTTTTCTAACAATAGACATCAATGAATAGATAATGATCTTATATATATACAGTCAAACCTGCCCAAGCGACCACCTCTTCTCAGCGACCACCTGGCCATTTCGACCGCTTTTTCTCGGTCCCGATTTATTTTCCCATTGACGTAAGTATTAAGCGACCTTTTCTCAACGACCACCTGGCCAACGCGACCGCGACCGGCCCAAATTGGGACCCATAACGACCGCATCATTTTCAAAATTGAGGTTTTCATCGATTTTTGATGACAACTAGCGCGATTTTGTGCCGAAATCGGCCAGCTTGCGTCGGATTTGGGGGTTACAGTTTACAGTGTGCGTGTTGTATTTGACATTGAAGACCTCGCTTCTTTGCGTGCGTGCAATGTGCTTGCTATTTCCCATTAAACACAACGGAAACCATTTATACTTTGCATCGGGCATGTTTTGAGTCGATACTCTTCTCAGCGATCGACCACCTCTCCAAATCGGCCGCTTTTTGAAAAAACAGCCACGCAGCCACGTATATAACCCGGTCCCAAACATTATGAAACATGATCAAAGTATTAGATGTAGAAAGTAAGTAAGTTCACACGTGCGTATATATCCAAGTCCGTATAAGGTCCGTATAGACATTTTGGCATCTACCAGGCTCCACATGTCACATGAGTAGGGGTCCTTCCCGGTGTAAGTGGATCAAACCATTCCGGCGAAATGGGGTAGGGAATGAACTCTTTCCAGCAGCCTTCATAATTCCTATATCGCCTATTAAGCCCGTTGGTCAATTTTCAAGTTTAGTTGCATCGATGATAAGAAATTATGTCAGCAAAAAACATTCTGCTATATACGTGTACACTTCTTTGCTCTTTACACCGTGTGTATGAGAGCACCTTTCAGCATTTTTGTGCAAAGTCAGTGTGGCAAAGAATACAATCCATCGACTCTATAGTTCTTGTTTCTCAACTGTTTTTTCTTGCATTCTCTTTGCTTTTGGACAGACGAGGACGATGTGGCACTGACACCTCAAGTTATTTAATATTAACGGTGCCACACACACAGTACTGACGGGTAGAGGTATTCTTTCTTTCTTTCCTCCTCGACCGAAGCCAAAAGCCCATATATACGGTGAGGAAAGTAGTGTACGAGGGGCGTTCAATAAGTAATAACTCTAACCCACTTCCAGTTGTCTGATCTAGATAAAATTATGCATGTGTAATGATTCGTATCTCTATAGTTTATGTTTCAAAAAAGAGCTCTGAAGTAATTGTGGTTTCTGATTTACTGGTGTTTGAACTGAGTTAGGTGTGAAATGAACCAGGTGTGAAATGGAGCCAGTTGAGTGTCGCGCAGTGATTCGGTTTTTGTATTTGAAAGGACGCACACCAAAGGAGACTTTTGATGAAATGAAAGAAACTTATGGTGATGATGCCCCATCATATGACCTTGTAAAACGCTGGCATCCTGAATTCAAACATGGCCGGAAGTCTGTGGAAACAGCTCCCAGACCTTGTCGTTCCTCTTCTGCCATTGACAAGGCATCTGTTGGAGAACCAACCTGGGGTGCCCTACAAAAACGGTGTCCAGAGATACATCAAACTATGGGAGAAATGCATAACTCTGGGTGGTTCCTATGAAGAGAAAGACTAATAACTGTGCCAAGTTTCATTAATCTCCTGCTATGGGAAATGAGTCAGAGTTATTACTAATTGAACGCCCCTCGTAAAGTGCATTTCCTAAGGGCACAACGTCTGGGCAACGGCGGGTATCGAACTCGGGACCTCTAGATTCCGAGCCGAACGCTGTACCAGTTACGCCACACACGACGCAACAACCCGTCTCAACCGTTGCCTCCTGAATGAACATGGGCTCCAAAGTAACGTTGCTAACAACACTAATACCAAACTGTCTGTTATTTTTATCCAAATATTGCATATAAAAAGTCCAATTTCCGATGTGTGTATTTTCTGATTCAGCGCAAGACGAAAGAACTGTCCAATTGCTAAGATGCGCATCTTCAAATTTCTTCCGCCAAATTATACAACGTTTAGCAATTGCTAGAATACACAAAATAATTCAATTCGTCCATAATGAACTTTATTACCATTTTACGCCTTTACTTCTTTGGAATTTTGATGTTTTTTTTTATTTCGCAACTAACTACATTACGATGTACATACCTCGACAATTGCTTGCATATTATTTAGCCTTTGGTTTAAGTCTATAAGTTGCGTCCTTTTATCACCAACCTAGTTACTGGTAAAGAAACCCTGTTATGTTTAATTACAATATGTAGCAAGTGTTAGGATTGAGGCTGGTCACCATATAAGTATCTATGTTGGAATATAACAGAATAGCAGTTTATGTAGGCTAGACTATATGAAGGTAAATGGTTACCTTCACGTTGCATTTGTTTGCAAATCTTGACTTTCTTCGTGTTCAATATATCACTTCACTCCATTGCTAGTATTGCACCAGCCTGCACTGCTGTTCCGTCGCGTGCAGTTTTTTCTATCATCATTGATATCACGCTGCTTGAACAGGGGCTTTTGAAGTGGTTTTAAAGTGTAGAGAAGAAGTCACGACTAGAATAGCTAATGGGAGAGAAAAGCCCTCAAAAGTGGCTATTTCTAACCGCCGTGAGCTGTAGTAATCCGCGCCTATTTCAGTCTAAGCCGGCGATACAGACAAAGAAGCACGTGGTCCACTACCGTTTGAAACCCCTGGAATTGAGATACTTAGTTCGCGCATGCGCAATACGCACAAATGTTGCCAATGCAAAAAGTCTGTTAGCTGTAGCAATCCGCGCATATTTCAGTCTAAGCCGGCGATACAGACAACGGAGCACGTGGTCGACTACGGCCATTAAAAATCCCTGGAATTCAGATATTTAGTTCACGCATGCGCAATACGCACAGATGTTGCCAATGAGAAAGTCACATTTGCAGGAAATCCATGAGGCTAAATCATAGTCATGTTTCAGTCAAAGTCGTCGATACAGACAGCGGCAAACGTGATGTACGGTCGTTTCAAATCCCTGAAATTCAAATACTTAGTTTACGCATGCGCAATACGCTCAGATGTTGCCAATGGACAAGTCACATTTGCAGGAAATGTATCAGGAAGTCATAGTCATATTTCAGTTTAAGCCTTCGATACAGACAGCGGCGCAAGTGGTCCGAGGAGTTTTGAAATCCATGAAAATCAGATACTTAGTTTACGCATGCGCAATACGCCCAAATGTTGCCAATGAGAAAGTCACATTTGCAGGAAATCTATGAGGCTTAGTCATAGTCATATTTCAGTCGACGCCTTCGATACAGACAGTGGCGCACTTGTTCCACGTCCGTTTGAAATCCCTGGAATTCAGATATTTAGTTCGCGCATGCGCAAAACGCACAAATGTTGCCAATGGAAAAATTTTAACCGCCTTGAGCTTTAGTATACGCACATATTTCAGTCTAAGCCAGCGATACAGACAACGTCGCACGTCGTTGCATGTGCAGCAATGTGCAAAGCTTTACTATAAATTACATTACAGTAACTGACCATTTATATCACATAACACTGATTCATATTTTTTTTCGCGGGGTAAGATATGCCCATTGTGTTCAGTGATACCAAGAGAAACGGACAGTGGTTTCAAACTGCAATATTTCAGGATTATTCTTGCTTCAATACATGGCAGTTTTGAAACCAACGTCCGTTGAAGTGATATTTCTAGATAAGAAAAAACACGTATGGTTACCCGCGGACAATAATAAACTAGCTTTAACAGCAGAGATTGACTTCTTATTCAGAACGATACTGAAACCCACCATATCTGATGACAGCCTGGTATTATGGATGTAACGTTACGTATATTAACATTGCTTAGTCAGTGGTATTTCAAAATGTGTCCCGTATTTTTACTTTGAAAATTTAGTACATAGTATTCTGTAAGAAGGGAAGGTTTCATTCTCCAGGAGGTATGAGTTAACCCTTTTAGACGGAGTGTGTGTGTGTGGGGGGGGGGGGGGGGGGATAGGGCTTTGAGGTGTGCACCAACTTCCATGTCACATAACGCTCACGTTAGAGCCACCAATCTAAGTGAATTTCCCTGAAATGTACTTGTCAACAGTTTCTCGAAGTTTGAAAAAATTCCAATCTTTTTATTTCCATGGTAACCGGTTGTTGACGAAAATCGGTTATTTCGGTTTTAACATGTATTTTTCAGGCTTACTTGCTATTTTACCAAAGATAAAATACAATAGCTCTTATGCAATGTACTTATTAAGTATATTGTAATAAGAAGCCGAATTTCTCCGGGAGGTATGAGTGAAACATATTCCAATATCTCGTGTACTGTACATGTATGTCAGCGTTAGTTGTACCTAGTTGACATACTATACTAAATGATAGCTCTAAACAATGTACTTACCTAGTATATTCTATAATGGACGCATTCCAGGTGGTATAAGTGTCAAAAGAACAAGGCTAATTGTTATCATTATAATGGCTTTAACTCTTATATAATGTACTTACCTTTATATAATCAGAAAGGCAGTCTATTTGCAGTAGTTGTAAGTCCCGCTGTATTGTAAACCATTGCCTGTCGCTACAAAGGTAGTGGACATGCTATACTAATTGTTATCATCAGATAAAGGCTATAACTCTTATATAATGTACTTACCTTTATATAATAAAGAAGCAGGCTATGTTCAGTATTAATGAGTGCTTAATATGTGTCCACTGTATTGTATGGCATTACCAGTTGCTACAAAGGTAGTGGACATGCTATACTAATCTTTAAATAGATAAAGGCTATAACTCTTATATAATGCACTTACCTACTATATATAGTAAGAGAAGCAGAAGGTAAAGGTGCTTAATATATACTCGTTATATTCCTCGGCGTTGCCGGTTTTTTTAAAAATAGTAACTGTTGGCTTTAGACAAAGGCTATAGCTCTTAGATTAGTTAGAATATGTACTTACCTTATCATTTTAAGATAATAAAACTGTGTCCAGTACGTGTTGATTAGTAAAAAGTGCTCTTGTAACTGGTGTAGTGTATAGTAGTGGCGGTTGCTTTACATTTCAAGTAGTAGACAAGCAGTAATCCTCCTAGGAGACGGAAACTCCAAACAACAAACCTGCATCTGCTGGGGCAGTCTTACACGTTGCATACAGTTGCCCCTGTAGGACTAGTGCGCCAGTGGACGAGAGGGTGGAGAAGGACGTGCACACCCCTCCTTCACCTTAAAAACCCAAGTGCAGGCCAGGCAGACGGGTCGCCTTAAACCCGTCCGCCTACCATTGTTTTCCGAGACAGACGGATGCCAACAGTAGACATGGTATGCCAACTGTTCGCATTAGACAAAGGCTATAGCTCGTAGAATATGTACTTACGTATACCTTCACATTTTAAGAGAAGCGGGATATGTTCAGTACGAATAGTGAAGCGTGCTCTTGTGTCTGGTGTAGTGTATCTATGAAGGGGTTGGTTGCTTCACAAGCAATAGACATGCTATACTAACTATTCGCATTAGACAAAGGCTATAGATCTTAGAATATGTACTTACCTTTACATTTAAGAGAAGTAGACCATGTCCAGTACGTATTAGTAAAACGTGATCTTGTACCTTGTGTAGCGTATGACAGTGTTCATTGCTTCACAAGCAGTAGACATGCTATACTATAGCTATTGCTATAATACAAAGGCTGTAGCTCTTAGAATATACACCTACCTTCACATATTGAGAGAAGCAGACTATGTCCAGAACGAATTATTAAAAAGTGATTTTGTACCTTTTTTCGTGTATGACAGTGTTGGTTGCTTCATAACACATGTTGTAAACATGCTATTCTAACTGTTGCAATTAGATAAAGACTATAGCACTTAGAATATGTACTTACCTCCTATGTCGAATACTCATTAGTGAAACGTTCTGTTGTATCTGGTGTATTGTATGACAGTGGTGGTTGTTTCACAAGTAGTAGACATGGTATACGAACTGTTCGCATCAGACAAAGGCTATAGATCTTACAATACGTACTTACCTTCACATTTTGAAGGAAGCAGACTATTTTTATTACGAATCAGTGAAACGTGGTCGTGTGTCTTGTGTAGTGCTTGTTGCAGTGTTAGTTGCTTCAAAAAACATGAAGTAGACATGCTAGCTATACTAACTGTTGCCATTACACAGATGATATAGCTCTTAGAGTATGTACTTACCTTCTATGTCCAGTACGTATTAGTGAAACGTGCTCTTGTACCTATTGTAGTATATGGCTGTGGCGGTCGCTTTACATCGAAAATAGTACACATGCTATACTAACTGTTGTAACAAGAAAAATATACAATGTACGTACCTATATCAGAAGAGGCGAAGCAACCCGTGTCCAGGAGGTATGCACGAAACGTGGTGGTCTGTTTGCTGTATAGTGTATGATGGCGCCGGTTGCTACATATAGGTAGTAGACATTGGTGTTGTGAGGAGTCGTCTGATCGATTGATGATAGGGGAGAACCGTTGTGTATACGTAGGGGGTGGTTACCAATGGGAGTGAGGGACTGATCAGGTTCGGAGCAAATACATTAAGAAGTTTTAAGTTCTGGTTACTCCAAAATGTAGTTACTCAAGCAATTTGAAATAATTTTGGAAACGGTCAGACGTTTCAGATGACATCCACCATCTTTTATCAGTGACACTGAAGTGATCCGTGAGAAAATTGTCTGTTATACCCTGAGTATGAATGCAAATGATCTGAAAACGTCCAGTAGTTTCTTCAGGCTCTCCTAGATCACGTCAGTGTTATCGAAGAAAGATAGTGAATACCATCTAAAACGTCTGGCCGTTTCCAAAATTATATCTAGTTGCTTGAGTAACGGCTTTGGGGCGTATCTTACTACTTTCATCGAGAGTGTCACGAGCACAGTTTCAAAGAAACTTCATTGTTTTTGTGGTGAGGTCCATACCTTCGTTGTGGAGTCGTGTGACTGTAGAGTATTTGGCTCTGGGTTTAAATTATGTCATACTACCGATCTTGTGCTCTTGGTAAATGCACTTTCATCACTCCGCCCAAGTGTTAAATAGGAACCTGACTTCGGTTGGAGAGTTACATTGAATATAGAAACCGGGAGATTCCAAAAAATCCCAATCGACCATAGGGTATGTCCATTCTGTCCAGAGCTAATTGAAGACGAATATCACTTTATGGTTGTATGTCCCAAATATTCTGATATACGAAATTCTCTGTACACAAAACTGTCATCTTATACACAAGGATTTATCTCAATGGACCTGAAGTGCAAATTCAAATACATCATGACATGTGACAATCCCTGTATGACAGATATAGGAAAATATATCAAAGAAGGTCTAGACATTAGAAATTCCCTCAATGATTGTAAAACCTCCAATGATAGTAAGTAACTTATCCCATACTACAGCTCCTGTATTAGTTAGATAAGCGTTAAGTTATAGAACTGTAGTTATGTAGATGCCATACTTTGTACCCCGTACAACTGTTGTGCAATAAAGTTATTGTATTGTAAAAGACAGTGGAAGATGGGCTTTACCGTCCAATACCGTGTCCTAGACAAAGGATGACAACCCACGGCCCTTTAATTCTTCAAGCTCAGAAAGGCTATAAAATTACATTTACCTTTGCTTTTACCATACCTTTGACAGAAAAGCCATTTCTGTACTGTCAAATAATGCACATTTAAGACGATACATACCGATTTGTGTGGTAAGCAGTCAGCAATTGCATACACCACTACCAATGTACAAGTCCCCTGTTGCTGCGTGATTGCGAACATGTAGCTTTGTAGCCCAAGGGCTATAGATAAACCACATTGTTCTATGTTCATTGTCTAACATATGCTGTCATTTTTCACTAACAATTAGTCTCCGCGCATACATTTGTATTTAAAGATTATCATTACCATGGTCACATTCGTTATGAATTATAACTTGTACGTTCACTTTGCAATGAAACATATTAACTTCACCTTCAAATTATTGCTTTGTAATTTCACCTTCAAAATAATGCTATGTAAATATATTTGAAAACCCTCATATTTGCGGTGACAAGACCTTCTAGGTCTATCCTACCACGTGCTAGATTATGCAATTAAACGCAATAGGTGTCAATTACTATTCCAGTTACCATGATGACAGTTGTTTGCTCCAGGTCATTGACCTTTTTCGCATGAAACGTAGGGAGAAAAAGAGGAACAAAAACAATATGTTTTCCAACCACGAGGGTAAACATAATGAACGCCCCACCAGAGCAATTACAACCTACTCTCTATCATTAATGCATCGTCCCTACCCGTTTCAATCATCGTTTGCGCTACCTGTCGCTAAAAGATCAACAAAAACAATATGTTTCCCTTCCCCGAAGTTAATCATAATGAACGCCCCACCCAAGCAATCACAGCCCGCTCTCAGTCATTACTGAATCCTCCCTACCCGTTTCAATCATCGTTTGCGCTGCCTGTCGCCAAAGGATCTTTGCTTTATTGATGAAATATACAATTAATTAAGAGTTATGATGTATGATGTGCCCGGGCACTGTGCCTGACCTGGCTGCATATTTTACTACTGCAAATCATTTCCATTAGGAAAAAGGAACGCCCGAAATAGAAACTCAGTTTTTAAATTACCTTCGCTAAGAAGTTTTGATGCCGTTTGATTGTCCGGCGGGGGGGGGGGGGTAACTATAATAAGGCAACTACTGTGCCTTTATAATATTTGACAGATAGGTATGATTCGTTAAAATTATAATCGACCCCCTATTTGCAATATAGGATTTTAAAAAGACAACTTTCGATTAAATAAGACCACTTTGATGAAATAGGCGTTTAGTTGTTTTTAAGCAAACAGAATTCATAAAATCTCTTCCACTATTGGATCAAGAGATAAAAAAAACGAAATGCACACAAACAAAAATAAAAATATAGACATAGCATGATGACAACACATAATCATAGTAGGTTTAAATAAAGTTTCTGATGATATATAAACAAGAATAAATTAACAGTCAGATGACAAAAAAGACTGTGTTGCAAATAGTAGTTCCAATATCGTCATAGCAAACGGTATCTATTAAAACGTAGATCGCAAGCAAAAAGTAATACATTTTCAATCAATCGGCCATCCTAATACTGATAGATTGATGAGGATAGAAATAGGAAAGCGAAACATATCAGCAATGTTACAACGTAGTATATTTGGTCACTACTCAAAATTATCGAATCGATAAACATAATGTTAAAGTCACCCATGGCGTCTAATTTCCCAAATGCCTTGTTTATTTTATATCCCTGTCGAGCCAGGAAGATAAAATATATGGTAAAGGCAAAACGTGCTTCCATTTACCAGCAATACTCTTATGCTATGCTTTTGAGTTTACGGTTGCTTGTGCTGGCAAACGTGGATTCTAATGGATGATTAGCTATGCTATAACAGACACGGCATCTAGAGGCTGCAGATTGACTTCTTGGCTAGAGTTGGTACCAGGGGCACCAGTGCGGCACTCACTGCACAATTTGTGTTATTTTCTCAAAATTTAGATATTGCGTAATAAGAAAAATAGGACTTAGAAGACAAAAAAATTGACACAAAGGGGAAAAAAATTCGTTTTGTATATCTGCAAATGGTTGAGTATCTCTCGAACCACGCAGTGCCACACTGGTGCCCCAAGTGCAGTAAGATACCACTTAACGAAGTACATTTTAGACGACTTTCTTACTACACCCAGATGTAAAAATAGGTACCTGACTTCGGTTAGGGAGGATAAAGTGTGGTGTAGGGAGAAGGATGGGCTCCACTTTCCAAGGACCTATGACCTCAAAGAGGCCATGGCTCTACCGCTACTTTAATACGCAAGTTATAAAACATCTACTGATATATATGTCGCAAATGTTGATGAAACGAATGATACGATCACTTATTACGAGCTTTAGATGTGGCGGAAATTCGACAGGAATTCGAACGGATGTTGACTCAAAAAATCTAATTATAACTGACAAATTGATGTACTGATGTTTTGTGACCGACAAACGGTAAAGAGAACGAACTAGACACTTACGGGGACCTATTGCATACCAATGTGTGTCTGCCTGCAAATGCGAAAATTATTTTTGAAAATCCAAATAAATCATAGTTTTATGTTTGAATGTATCTATAGAATCTACTTGAATGCTAGCTACTAAAAGATAGACGTATTGCATTTGCATATTCAAACGTACCTGCTTGGGATAAAAGCAGTATTATATGGTTAACCCTATCCAGACTGGGCTTTTGGGGCCTTCCCTGGCCTGGGGGGGGGGGCTCATTCGACCCCCACTTCGTATTTTCAAAACGACTGACTGTACGATCACCAAATTTGCAGGGAAGGTTGTGCTCATCAAGTTTTATAATTCCTGAAATTTTTATATCATTATGACGTAATATGACGTAATTATGACGTCATTAATTGATATTTTTGGCTTAAACGGGGAATATTTTAAGAAAACTCACCAGGTTTGGTTGTTTCTAGCACAAGCCGTTTGGGAGCTATAGGAGGTCAAAGTTGCCGCGGGCACTTTTAGCCCCCCACCCCAGTCTGGATAGGGTTAAAGTAAATGCTGTTGACTCTTCACGCTTTTTGAAGTAATTGTATACTTATTTGCAGGTTTTTGTTGTGCCATGCTGTCAGACATTGCCATTGAATATACAAATAATTCGTAGTCAACACTATTTTGTTGGATCGCGTATCTACTTTCAAATCAATAAATTAAAGGAATTACCCTAATTTTCTTATTTTTGTCCAGTCCTTGTATATCTTTTATATTCCAAGATCAGCTCTTAGCATATGCAAACACTTTCTAAGAAACCAGCGCGTTAATGTTACACATATGCATACTATGATTGGACTTCAATTATGAAACATTGTCTCATTTCCAAAAATAGGGAAAATCTAGAAAAGAATAAAACAAAAAGAGAAGAAAAGAAAGAAAGAAAAATACATAAAAGGAAGAAAGAGAAAGAAAAGAAGACGGAGATAGAGAAAAAAACGCAAATGTTTCCTACTCGCAAATGGACCCAAAGAAACAGACGCTGGTTTTGACAGCAAGGTTATAAATGACTGTGATTATCCGTCATGTCATTTTTCATTGTCAAGTTGTTTTGCGGTAAGCCGGCAATTCCCTTGCTGAGATCACCCTTGCGATTTCTCCCCTCCCTAGTTATTGAGGTTATTTTCGGCCACACAGATTATTGACATTAGATGGGTCTAACGAGACTAATAACCCAGGCTTTGCCTCGCTGAGGTCAGCGGCTTTGCTTTTGAGTTTCCCCCTGTACTTGACAAGGCCACGACGATGTAATTTTATGGATGACGTCCTCTGAAAACCCCAAAACTAATGCGCGCGGGCTATATTGCGCTCAGCTATGGTGTCAGTATACTGTAAATGCAGAAATGTTCGCGGTAGATTAATGTTCGCGGTTTTCGCGGTGACCACTTTACCGCGAACTTAAAACCACCGCGAACATTTTTCTATTATGGTATTAGATTGCAGTCTATGGTGTTACCGCGAACTTAAATTCAACGCGAAAAGTCCCTTTTCCCGCTACCGCGAAATGAAATCCCCGCGAACTTAACTACATTTACAGTAACTTGGATACGATTCGCAGGCTACGCGTAGCCTATAACAATGCTCTTGGGATTGTGTTAGGCTATCGCACGAGTGATAGTGCCAGCCAAATGTTTGTGACACATGGGATTGATACTTTTGAAGCTAGAAGGAGAAAACTAACGCATGCATTTGTACAACGCATCGTCACATCTAAAAACAACATTATCTCCCGGTTTTTCCACTCAGATCCCTTCTTTCATAGCAAATTCTGGACACAGTATGTGAATCTTGTTTACAAAAGCCCCGGCTAACTCAACTTTTTATTGTACATAAAGTGTATGTTTATTGTTGTATTGTATGTTTACCCACATTATGTATGTGATATGGGCCAAGAGCCTGAAATAAAGTTGAAATGAAAAAAAAAAGAAAAAAAAAGAGGTTCAATGCTGGGAAGGACATTTTGGTTTGGGCTGTTTCTTGTAAACAAATTATGAGGAACCCGTGTTGCTTTTGTTACGTTAAAAGGGAAGGACTAGTAAAAATTCCTGGTAAGAAATAAACCCTTCTTCGGAAACAGAAAGGAAACTTGTGTCCTTGTGTGGGCGTGCCACTACACACTACAATGGATTAAACGAACCCGACTTACCCATTTGGGGTGGTCAACCACTAGCAAAGACCATAATAGTTTCAATCTGACACATTAGTAAATGAACGACATGTTTTATTTATTCCTTTTGCAACAAAAATTTGTGCTTGTAAATTTGTACAAAAGAGATATGATGTCAAATGTACCAATTTTGCATAGTTTATTCAACACATATTGGATTGGTCGTTCAGACCGTTTTAGTGCATAATATGATGGCAAATAGGAGAGCAAGTTGCTAAGTTGGTATTTCAGGATAGCCAGGCCAGTGGTTGCCAGGCCTTACACTTTAGCGTACTCGATGTACCTCCTTAAAACAGGACCCCCCCCCCCCCCCCATTTTTCGCCTCTGCCGAAAGACAGGTCCAATGCAGCCCCAACAAAGATCTTAAAAGAGGGAAAGAATTCCTTCGACCGGCTCTAATTCTATAGGACAGAAAACGGAAACACGGCAGTTATTTTCCTAGCCCCGAGGTCCCCCGTTGATAATTAGCGCAGCAATGGCGCTTAGTCCCGGTAGTAGCTAGTATTGTTAGTGCTTTGATCAGGCCACTCTGCGTCAAGAATTGATGTTGCTGCAGAATAATGTATCATGAGAAATTGCTGCTTGGGCATGCAGTTCTGTCTTTATCGTACAATAGTCCAATACTCCTCAGAAAGGGGGGAACGACTTTTGGCAATAAAAGGATGGCCACGTAATGCTTAATCACGTAAACATGACGTCGCACAAGAAAATCTAGCGAGAGCTGCAAAAAGTTTGGAAAAAAATCTTGTAATATTTGATTCTCAAACAATAATGTATACTAATGATGAAGACATTGCTCTACTACCATTTAAGAAATAGATATAAGCAATTGTAGACGATCGACTAGGCAACGTTTAGCTCACCAGATGGAAAACAAGGTTATTCATGGATAGCAAGGTTCATTCGTTCACAATCAATACATAACGATGGTTCACTTTTATTACCATGGTAACTTATACTCGTTGTATCATTAAATCAGATTATTTAGGGATGTCAAGTCGACAGACTGTGGTTTCAAACTGCAGTATTTGGAATACATTACAATTTGAACCCACCTTAATTTCGACTTGAAATCCCTAGCCCAGGAACTATAATTTCAAATACAACGGATATAGGTTACCCCGCGGATAAAGGTAAACTAGCATTACATACAATCACTGCCGACGTTTCGGTAACCTCCTATCACCATCCTCGGTGGTGTACTGAGTGGTATTTCGCACGCAACTGGCATGGATGTCGAACATACATGTACGTTGATTTAATAGCAAGCTTTGGTTCTGTCTTTATGGAAACTTTCGTAGCTTGCAACACAGGGCATTGACTTCAACGGACATCTATAAACTATGTACTTTACCTCTCACGCGCACAATAGGCCAGATAAACTATGTCTGAGTCAACCACTGATACCCTAATGCCGAAGCGCCGGTCGTGTACTTCTACTGGTCCGTGGTCTTTACTATGATGTCTTCAGTAATTTTTCGGAGTCTAGGGATATAGAAACTATTTGTTAGCACAAAATGGGATGCCCCTGTAGCTCAAATTGTGGCAGCCTCCGAGTTCAGCTCCTGATTACAATAAGTTGGTACATGGGAGACCCAAGTTTAATCCTGAGAAGTACATATAGAATAAAGCCCATCCTTTGAAAACGATATAAAATGTACTCTTAAAACAAGCATAAATGTTACTTAACGTTATGTTTACGCCTTCGTATATATAATATTTACGCTATAATTACGTGAGTCCGTAAAGTGCACTTTTGCCACACATTTAACAAATATGCAAACACCATGAAGATTGAGTTTTAGCTGTGTCACATACGACTTCTTAAATGCATCTTTAAGATAATTTAATGAAATTGGAATGTTTAAGCTTAATTTACAAACCCCACCAAGCAGGCTTAAATATTCTATCTGGTGGTGCTCTCCCTGTACAAAACGTCCCTGATGTTAAAAAAAGAAAAGAAAGTTATATTAAAAGGGTCTGAACAAATCAACAAAAAATATAACTGTGTTAAGGTGGTATGTATCTCACTGCACTGTGGGCACCCGTGTGGCACTGTGGGGCTCGTGCACATTACGTATAATCTATTGCGTAATACGTAAAAGCATGACCTTGAAGACAACACACAAAATGTAAGAAAATTCGTTCTATGTCTCTGAAGTCCGTTGAGCAATCTTTCGAACGCCGCAGTGCCGCACCAGTGCCCCAAGTGCAGTGAGATACCACCTGTATCACGAATGATGAGTATTCTTGGCTCAGTGTAACTACTAACAGTCACGACGCCGCAAGAGATATGGTACCGTCGTGTTGATGATTCTTAACGATCTACCGATGTACAAAGGCAAATGGCTAGCCTACTTGCGTCAGACGCACTTAGAAGTAGGCCATTTACTGATAAGGTCCTAACGTTCTAGCTTCACTAACAAGGGGAGAAATAATTTTTAGCTTTGCCTGCCATTTCTTATCAGACTATCGTATCCTTGGCCTTAGTTTCTCATTATAGGAATACAATGAAAAGATTTACCAGCGGCAAAGTAATATATACAGTACATGAACAGTTTCTTTGGCCAAGATTTGCCTTCAAGCAAAAGTTATAGACACTAATGTATATACCTTCTCGTGATATAGTATACCATCTATGTAAAAATATAGCCCATTGCTAAGAGTACAAACCGATTGGCCTACGATTGTATTGCTGGTGCAAGCCTCTGTAAAATGTATTAGTTATTCTAGATAACTGGTAGCTGTTTTTAACAGAAAAGCAACCCTATATCATTCATGTAAAGATATAACCCGTTCCTGGAAGCACTAACTGATTAGCACTTCCTGCACTACTCGTGCAAGCATGTGTGAAATGTATTAGTTACCCTGGGTACCTGATACCTTATCATATAGGTATTAAATACATCTAACGGAAAAGCAACAGATTTGGCCGTTTGCAAACAAGGAGAGGAATCGTTTTAGAATTGTCTGCCCCCTTCAATATCAAGTAATCTTACCCTTAGTATTATCTTTCATTGAAAAGACCTCAATGAAAACATTTATTAGATGCAAATCAATATATACGGAATCGAAGCACTTTTTTTTACAAAGATTTGCTTTCAAACAGAAATCATGCATGGAAACTCATTTGTACCATCTCGTGATACACTATGCCATCTATGTAAAGATATAGCCCATTGCTGAGAGTACAAACTGATTGGCCTACGATTGTGTTGCCGGTACAGGCCTCTATAAAATGCATTAGTTATCCTAGATACCTGATAGCTTGCCACTAGGTAGCTGTTTTAACTGAAAAGTAACCCTATAGCAACCGTGTAAAGATATAACCCATTGATGGAAGCACTAACTGATTAGCCTTGTATTTCTCGTGTAAGCCTTTATAAAGTGTGTGGTGCTAATCGTAACGAAAAGCTTTTCAAACATATACATGTTGTCTGCACCCTTCAATATCAAATGATCTTACCCTTAGTCTTATTTTCCTTGACAAGACCTCAATGAAAACGTGCATCAGATGCAAAGCAACGTATACAGAATGAAACCACTTTCTTTGACCAAGATTTGCCTTCAAACAAAAGTCATAGACACTATTTTATACCTTCTCATGATACACTATACCGCCCATGTAAAGATATAGCCCATTGCTGGAAATGCTAACTAATTAGCCTACGATTGGATTGCTTTGCTCGTACAAGCCCCTGTGCAATGTATTAGTTATCCTAGATGGCATTTATATTGATACTATGTAGATGAAATCTTGGTACTGATCTATGTAAAAAAAAATCTGCATTGCTCATGCAAGCCTCGACACCACCTTTGAGAGCCGACCGGCCCACCCTTAACAGAGACGGGGGGCGACTTAGACTTTCTGATACTTATGACCCCCTCCCACAAAGTTGGCGTGTTCCTGACGTCATTGCTGGAGAAAGAAGGGTCCTTTATTCTGTGAACGACCCTTTTATCTCAATGTCATTCATTTAGTGAGTAGACGGAGTTCAGAGTCCCTATAGTTTAATTTCAGTGTTGGGTGTAAAGTGTTAGCATTTTTTCCAGAAGAAAATAGAATGTTAGAAAGCAGGCAAACATCATTTTTACAGCTAAGTGGACCGTGAAACAGTCCAGGGACCAACAGGAAGGTTCCATTATCCTATAGAATTAGAATTTTTACGATTCCTTCTTTTGTGGAAAGCCGGGTTACGAGTGGCGTTAAGCCGTCTGGTGATTTTGTCCATCTTTCTCTCGTCTGATTTTATGACTTAAATCATACTTAACCCTATCCAGACCGGGCTTTTTGGGCCTTCCTGGGACCGGGGGGGGGGGCTCTTTTGACCCCCCCTTCGTAATTTCAAAACGGCTTGGGTTACGATCACCAAATTTGGAAGGGATGATGTACTAGTAAAGTTTTATATTTTCTGTAATTTTGGTATCGTTATGACGTAATATGACGTAATTATGACAATACGTCAAAATATGAAATTTCCGCTATACTTAAATGTAGTGAACAAAACGATGACAATAAAGGTTATCTTATTGGTGTCTAAGTCTGCCAAGTCTTTTATGGCCAATGACGACGGTACTCACGTCTATATGATGTCACAAAATGACGTCATTTGTCCGCCATCTTGGATCGACAAGCTTGAATTTTCTAAAATACGATTTTTTCCACATATAACCCCAATACCCAATAGAAATGGACTAAAAATGATCAAGTGATTGTTTTTTGTAAGAAAATAAAAGATTTTGACGGTATTTGAGTAAAAATAACATGTATTTATCGTTGAAAATGACATTGTCCGCCATCTTGGATTTTGACCCATGACGTCATCAAATTAGCATAAATTATGAATATTTTATTAGGAATGTAACTAAAAATTACACAGGATGTTAATGATATAAATAAACAAGTTTGATATAGCAATAAAACCATGAAATACCATCAATCAAAGTGAAATTAGTAAATTTGGGAAAATATGCCTGTCAGAAACCCGTTGCCATGGCAACACGAAATATCACAAGCTAAAAAATTTTTCACCGAATTGTTGCCAACAATATTTTAGGAAAAGTCACCAAGTTTCGTAGTCTTAGCACATGTCGTTCGGCAGTTATACGACGTCAAAGTTGGCGCTGGCACTTTTAGCCCCCCCCCCCCCCGGTCTGGATAGGGTTAAGCTTGGCACATCCCAATAGTGCAATAAATGACATATCACAGACGATATGCGTGAGCAAGTTCTGCATACAGCCGGAAAGTCTACCAGTACAACTATGTACCTAAAGCAAATACATCTATTTAAATTTAGACTTAGTTGTATATGTGTATATTCTTTATGTAAAAGGATTGTAAAAGGACTTAGAAGGACTTTTACTTCACATGGGATAAACCACGTCAACAACCCTGCACAACAGTGCTCAAGGACAAAAACCACAAGGGAACATACGTGTGGCGTACGTCGTTTAAGTGCCAAGGTCAGAACATCAGAGGCCTTTGTAAACCTACATCGGGGAGACTGAGAAATCACTTAAACCAATTTTCGTTGAGCACAAAAACCCGGTTCAACAACCTCAGAAGTTTCCCAACATTTATACTAAAAACATTACAAGTTTAAACTTCCATCACCATAAAGTTTATGGAACAAAGTTTCTAAGATGGAAAATCACAGACATCCTGGAGATGTAAGGATTTCCCTAAAGCTAAGCTAAACATACAAATCCTTGGGATGATCCAACACTTAATCAGTCAAAGGCAAATATTACACATAAAATCAGGTACATTTAACCTATACTGTCCAAGGATCATATGCTGTAGACAAGAATGGGATATACCGAATCAAACATACATTCCGAGATCATAGGTTAACTACACCTAACTACCCGTCCGTAATTATTTTTAGATAACGTTCAAGAAGGTAAGACATGCAGGTAATATGATATTCGATATAAAAGTTTTTCAAGCTTTTAGAAAAGTTTTGTAAATTGCCGTAGACGTAGACACAGACGTGAAAGATGAAGCGAAACTAATAATGAGTTCTTCTGAATTACTTTAACTATGAGTATTTGCCTGCAAAACGACCGGTGTAATGACCGACTGGATAGAATGCCTTGCATTCGGTAAGTCGTACCGTGAATTCGACTCCCATCCAAGCCACACTAACACTTTAAAAATGGTACATGCTGCTTTCTCTGCTTAGCACTCATCACTTATGAGGAAGATTTGGGGAATAAAACACACATCGCTACCAGCGAACCAGACCCCAACTGTAGTGGCTTGCACAAATGCGTGGCCCAAGCACTACAGAAATGGAGATGGGCGCCACAATTTTACGGGCAACTTTTGACTGCAAAACTGATGTAAGATATAATAAGAACGTCCAAGTAAGAGTTACTTATGTTGCTCTTTATCATCTTCCTTATTTCATCAAACCAGTATATCAATTCATTTCCCATCGCATTCAGAAAAAAATATCATAAACTTCCAGTATACTTTTATGAATTAGAATTATCTACATTTAACATTCTTTTAGAATGCCATATAGTATTATGTTTTATTTTGCGTGAGCAATACTGTGCATATGTGGGCATATTGCCTTAAAACGACACAGTTTTTAAAGATATTTGTATCATTCAATGATGTTGAAACATCAGCATGACCGCATTCTACGGTATTCCAACATTATTCGAAATTTTCTTATCTCATTCAATGGAGAACCGAAACGGCAAGTTACTTCGAAACCTGCCAAAATCTGGCCAAAACAATATCTGAAATGCAGTGAGAATTCCCAGAAATAGAATTTTCATTCTGACGGCATTTTGGATCATTCCTTCTCGTGTGAAGGAGATATAAGGTCCATTTGGAATGCCCACCCGAATGGTCCCGAATGTGGCACGAAGTTTGCAAATACTTCATTCCGGCTGGTTCTGCTTGATTCCTGCTAATTCGGTTTCAGTGTGAAGGCCATACAACTTTTTCTGACGACCCATAACAAAGATAACACGGCAGATACAGCCCTTACGTGAAACACAAATCAAAGGGCGCATGTGCGGTTTAGATAATAAAACTAATGCCTATCCAGAGATGTCTACTTCCTTTACTTAACGTATTTTCTTCAATTTACTCAGCAAAAGTGGATTATTCTTGGTTGGTTTTAGGCCACTATAGCATTATTCTATTTGTAAAGTGACGTCATCTTTTTTACTTTGTAATCCTAGCATTGGCCAGGACGAACAGTTAACACAAATAGAGCAAGCGTGTATTACCACAGAGGCCCCATATTCTAAGTAAGGCCATGTTGATTTGATAATTTGAATGGCATCCTATGGGAATTTTGGAACCCAAAAACTGATACGAACGTGCGAAAAAAGGTTCACGATAAAAGAGTTGCCTTTATTGTGAAATTTTGCTGGTCAGGAGGGTTAAACAAAACTGAACGCAAAGATTATAGTATACCAAGCAATACATTCTTCATTTTTGTTTTGTCATCTTCTTTGACCTTGAAACATTGTGGAACTTTAGTATACGTTTTCCGTTATTTGTTTTTGCAATCCATGACACATATTTTCTTATTTTGAAGCTGTTTTGTTGGAAATGTCCGAAAAATATTGCCCGCATTGATGTCATCTATATAATCAAATAAACATGGCTTTAGGCTAAATGGCCCCAAAGCTTTTCTGCACCATAAAACAACGCGTGATTAAAGGACTGTTTCCACAGGCTACACCCCCTCTGCTAAAAAAAGAACCATTATTCAGAATCACCCCATTCTCTCCCTCGACCGAGGAAAAGGTCATTTAAGGGAAACCAGTAGATGGAAGTGAAGTAGTAATAAGAAGTTGTATTTGAGTTCTTCTCGGTTGTTTATTCTTGTTTCAAGTTGTTTTCGGTAGCTTTCGGTTGTTTTCAGTATTTAGTGAGACCGGATTGACAATGTTGAAATGCTAGCACTGCCGATGGGGTCACGGGAGTTGTTTTCGTTCTTTAGCTAGATGGACGACAAAATATGCCATCTTATTGTGATCATCTCATGTATTCTATTCATCGTCAAGTTTTTCCCCTGGCCTTACTTAAAAAGAATCTTAATCTGTGTGGGCATATCATGAGTATTGATCAGGAAAATCTGCTCGTGGGGAATACAAGCTTATCACGTGCAGGCAACATTCTTCACATTGTATAGCTCCACCTTGCGGTGGAAAGTAGAGTCATGCATTGATAAAAAAAGGCAAAAATAACAAAATGTTGGCAACCAAATCATTCGATTGTGCAACAAAGAACTATATCACAGTTTTCAAGCGTATCTACTGGCTGAAACTGTCCAAGTTCTACAACTATTGTACTGACAGCTATGGTAACCCTATAACGAAAAATCAGAGACTCTTTCGGACGACTTTTTGCATATTCGTCTGTTATATAGAACTTCCCTCCTACAATCGTACCATTCCGTGCGAAATTAGATTTAGACCTTCAATTACATCATAAAGTGCACCATTCCATTAGGTTGAGTCCGTGAGTAAAGGGGCTGACAGAGAACCGAATTAGCCGGGATAACAAGCCCAAGAGACGGGCCTGATTGAACGAGTCAAATCGATAATCCGTAATGACCAATTTGCGGCCTGACCAAGCTTTGGTAACTTGTGAGAGGGTCGCCTGATTATGTAAGAAAGACTGTGGTGATGATCTTTGATCTTTAAAGATTAGACAATCTTAGAACCGTTATGACCGCCCTTCGGCGTAACACACTAGATGTTGTATCTGTTTCTATATAGAAACACATACAACATAGCTTCTGTATCTGTATTTGTATAGTTAGTATAATTGAAATCTGGCGTAACAGACCAGCCTCTGTATCTGTATCTGTATAGACGGTATAACTACCCTTCAGCGTAACACATCAGCTTCTGTATCTATATAGCCGGTATAACCACCCTTCGGTGTAACACACCAGCTTCTGTATCTGTATCTGTATCTATATAGCTGGTATAACCTCCCTTCGGCGTAACACACCAGCTTCTGTATCTGTATCTGTATCAACATAGCCGGAT
>NC_049996.1:3953787-4019226 GCF_000003815.2 Branchiostoma floridae
TCTGTATCTGTATCTCTTTATAGCCAATATAACTGCACTTCGGCGAAACACACCAGCTTCTGTATCTGTATCTTTATAGCCGGTATAACTACCCTTCGGTGTAACACACCAGCTTCTGTACCTGTATCTATATAGCCGGCATAAATCTCCCTCAGCGAAACACTTACATTTTGATGGGGTATATTCTACTTCAGAAAAGTATGAAACACGAAATGCACTCAAAATGAGTGGGTATTATAACCAGGTTATTGAAAATAAATAGATTGTTATGTTTAACTTCCAATGTCCTCAAAGTATACCCCCCCTCCTTCTATTGTACGTATAATCTAAATACATGTTCACTTTTGGTAATATTATCTTCGTACAACGACGCTATCTAAATTGACCGAAAGTAACTTGATCTAATTTGCGACAAATATACCTTATAACACGTAACATATGGCTTCAAGGTTTCAACAAAAACTCTTTTTCACGTGACTTTATTTTGGGACTTAATGTGGTCATTTTGATTGATTTTTTTCGTCATTAATGGATCATAAAATCGAAGCTGTATAATTGTGAAACTAATTACGAGTCGGTAAGGAATAACTGAGGGGGTCATAAATATATCTTTAGTGCATATCGATTGATAGATTTTAGAGTAAGAAGAATGTGCAGTAAAAAGGAATCCCTGTACGCGTCATTGGTGTTAGATATTTGACGCATCTTGATCAATACGATATTCATTTGTAAAGTGTCAAACTAAGAATAAACAAGCGTTCGGAGACCTCATACCACCAAGATATCCTGAGCTATATTTTTTAATCTGATTTTTTTGTGCCATCTTCAATACTGATTATCCAAATAATGCTGTAATTAGCAAACTCTTTGTAATTTATAAGGTCTTCATAAACAATAATACATGAATATTCCATGTGTAGAAGTCCTTTTGTTTGGTCGATAACATTCCATCATATAATATGATAATGACTTACACATTTACATAGTGGTGTACGCTTTTAGAAAACCACAATTCACAAGCACTAGTACATAATTTCCACCATTTTCATCTATGAATCGAGGCATCTTTACATGGATTATACAAACTAGACTCATTTCCGTAGGTAATGTATATAAATGAGTTCTTGTTATAGATATATGTTACGCGTATTAAAGTCCTATTATAAAAAAAAAACACTAAAATTTCAGATTTGATATCCTCATTGATTGTGCAAATCAAGACCGAATTTGTATAATTTGCTTCTCATAGTGTTCATCTGGCTGTATCTAAACTAATTTTTCTCATCTAAACTCTATGTATTCGTATATCTAAAGTCAGAAACTTTTTTATTTTCTATATCACTAAGTAGGATTTTTCTATCATTATTAACATCATCATCATCTTCATTGACTTACGCACATTATCTGTAATGTGAGGTTCACAATAACTTAAATATTTGCTCTAGAAGATTCAGATTATACCTTCCTGATTTAATCAATAGTTTCTGGCAAATGGTTCTTAGTTTTGCGATGGTAGTTCTTCATTGATCAGTTGCCAAACTTGCTATTCCATTAACAACGGATTTTCAATACGCACAGTACGGTAGAATACATCACATAATATGTCCATATATATTTCAAGCAATGATAAAATAACCCATATGATTTTAGTGAAAAATCCATTTTTCCACCATCTGGTATCACAAAAGAAACCATATTAGTAAGTGCGGCATATTCTTTTCATTTAATATTTTAAAGAAGAGAATACACAAAAGGCATGTACGTAAAATGTATAGTGTTTTTACATTGTTGTTCCTTTATTTCACCCGTAAGACTTGTTCGCATACAAAAAAAATGCTTCTTTTTATCAATAATAATTTAACGACTATAGTTTACAATTCGGAACGGTTGCGTTTAACTATTCTATACACAATTATGATAAAATATTGAGTATTATAAAAATTGACTTAAGTCTAAGTCATTTGATACCTCAGCAAAGCTGAAAACCCAATAGATCGATTTTATGGATAATTTCGTAGAAACATTAATACAATAAAAGTCTGTATGATCCTTATGTTGGCATTGTGCTGGGGTTTATGTATTCTTACAGTTTTAACAAGAATATTAATAATAATAGAATTGGGTTTATGGAATACAGTATAACCGGGTTTGCTTGTTATGAAACTCAACCTATTGTAAAACGCATTTTATGCTATGACATAAGCTAGTTATAGAATTGATTTGAATTTATGGAAAGCGAAATAATAAAGATATATTTGGTACGGCGAACGTTGGAGGATTTTAATGCGTTTGTTGTTGTTTGAAATGACACTATGGAAATATATATTTCAGTTCGTTGCTGTCACCAATAAAAGAAGAGTGTAAATCGCATGTACGACATCTTATTTACGTTTGGGACCACATTCTTATAGTAGTAAAACTTTAGCTAGCTAAATAGCTGCAGTTTGGAATACAACCAGTCAGAATTGTCCTGAGGACGGTGACAGACTGTCACCAAAATATTCGGTGATAATGTTGTCATTTCGTTGCAAATAAAGAACATTGTTTTAACATTTGTCAATCATATTTGACACATAACGTGCGTCGGTCCCAATACTATGGGAGCGTCGATGTAGGTTAGACATCCAGGTAATAAGATACGCCAAAAATAGTTACTAAAGCAACTGGATATGGTTTTGAAACGGTCAGACGTTTCGGATAGAATCCACTATCCTTCGTCAGTGACACTGAAGAGATCTGGAAGAAACAGATCTTTTATACTCTAACTATGAATGAAGACAATTTCAGATGTCCAATAGGAAAGGTTGTAAGACAATTCAGACTGAAGACAATTTGGATTCCAAAGAAAACAAAGCTAAGCCAAAGTCAAGCTGAAGACAATTTGGATTTCAAAGGATAGCAAGGCTAAGACACAGTTAATGCAAATGAGTCAACTAGCTCCTGTTGTTTTAGTTACTATGGGAGGGTACTGGTACAGAAACTTCAGAAGTTTGACTGCAGAATCTGGGTAAAATTAACTCTTGCGACTCTCCTCTACTTCACAACTTTCTCTTCTTGGACCGGTAAGCCATAAAACACGTGAACGCCTGCCGGTATAATCTGTTCATTTTCGAATCCTTCCAACATCTGATCCACCATTTCTTTTTCAAGTCTGTTTTCTGGACCGGTCCAACAACAAAAAACGGTTTTATACCGGTATACCGGCACCCCTACCCAATACCATAAAGAAGCATCGAGAGATTCGGTGGTCAAGGCTTTATTTTTTGTAAATTTATCTATTCAAAATGTGAAGGCACAGACCTATAGGCAGCACAACTGATTGATAGGTCTACAAATAGCATAACAACGGTACAAGACAAATTTACATAAAACGGTATATACATGATGATATTAAAGAAACTCGCGAAGTTGAATACCACGGAAGCTTTAGAGTGAATAACATTCTACGGGAGGTAGAGGTCGAAATTAAGGAAATAAGAAACAAAATTTCAGTATAGCTAAGTAAGTGCAAATAAGAAGGCTATTTGGTCAGGTCAATGGTCAGAGGCTTGGGGAGGGGGGGGGGGTATTGAACAAAGTCGTCCGTCTGGGATACGTAGTTCATCCATGCGATGTTAAATCGAAGCACAGCAGAATCTACGGTTTAATTGCTCAAGAGAAAACTCGATGCTTTAGCTTAAGGGTTAGATATCGAGTATTGTGCTTTGCGATTGACCTATGAACCCGATCTGCCAATCAAACTCTTGTAGAACATAACGGCATGGCTTCAACGTACGGTCAATGATGTAGGGGTTATAAAAAGGGCTAACCTGGCTGAAATAGGGGGTTAGTGAGGTTACAGAGCATGAATTGAGGTATTATTGTAGATCGACTGGTATCAACCTCACAGTTGAACTCCATGGTTCCAATTAGTTGGCAACTAGGAGACCCTGCTTCAAGTCGTGGGAGGGGAACGTGGTTGGGGATGTACTAGTATTTCGGAAGGGACATAGAATAGAAGTTAAAAGCTGCAATTCCCGGCTAGATTGTGAGTCTTTGGAAAATCACTTCCCTAAGAATACCAGAGTATAAAAATGGGTACCTGACTTGGGCTGGGGAGGTAAAGGGCAGTGAAAGGAGAGGGTTGGGCTCCTCATTCCAATACCTAGATAGCCTAGACTAATCTGTAAGCAGATCCTACGGTGGCATAAGTAAGTATCAAAAGCTGGCAGAGGAGTGAAACCGGCAGAGGAGTGTGTTTTGCTACTGGGGAGATGGGTACAAGGCAAATGGAAACATTTGGGCTGACTACATTACTTTGTCAGTTTTCTTATGCATGCCATTGTAGGATCTGCTTTGAGATTAGCCTTGACCTCTTTTTTCTAGAGGTATCTGCAAAGAATGACTCACATCTTCTTCAGAAAGATCTGAACACCCTGGAAGAATGGCAAAGGAAATGGCTTATGCAGTTCAATCCTGATAAGTGCTATATCATGCACATAACGAACAAACGCACACCAAATGTGTCCCCTTACCAGTTTTGTGGTCAGACATTAGCAACCACGAAAAGCCACCCATACCTAGGTGTTACGTTAACAACTGGGCTGAAGTGGGGTGTCCATGTTAACAAAATCACAACCAAGGCTAAACAGACATTGGGAGTGATCAAACGCAACTTGTGGGCATGCCCAGCCAGGGTAAAATCACTTGCTTACACATCACTGGTAAGACCTAACCTTGAATATGCTGCAAGAGTATGGGATCCGTATACAAAGAAAGACAAAGATAAACTTGAAAGGGTACAGAACCAAGCTGCCAGATTCTGTACAAACAACTATAACAGGGATGCTAGTGTTACCAAAATGAAAACAGATCTGCAGTTGACATCATTTGAAGACAGAAGGAAAAGGTCTAGACTTTGCATGATGTACAAAATGACCAATAAACTGGTGGACGTACCGACTGATAAGTATCTAATACCAGCTCAAAAACGAACAAGAAACAGCCATGACTTCAAATACAAGAGTTACCAACCTAGGATTGATGTGTTCAAAAATTCGTATTTTCCCAGAACTATCGTAGAGTGGAACTTGTTATCACCAAGCACAGTAGGGGCATCTTCTCTGGATAGTTTTAAGGAACGTTTGCAGGTAGATGTGCAAAAGTTAGGTGTGACGGATCGTTCAGTGTAATATAACCAGCTGCTGCTGCACCGCGTGCCTGCGAAGCTGGTGTGTTACGCCGAAGGGCGGTTATACCGGCTATATAGATACAGATACAGATACACTATTGCCCATAGTATAGATAACAATACACTTCTCCTACCGCCTAATAAAGGCTATGGAACTACCCTAACCTCCGTCTTTTATTTGAACTGGACATTCGCCAAACGTATTTCCACCAAAGATGTTGTACGTAAATGGTGCGAGATAAATATTAAGAAGACTCCACTTTCCAATACCGTGCCCTAAAGACACAGTGAAGAACAACCCACTACCTCTACTGGGACTACGTATACCTCTGCTTCTATCTTTCATCACAACTTGACATTCGTGGGGTTGTGTGTGGCGTAAATGGTAGAGCATTTGGCTCGGAATCTATAGATCCCGAGTTCGATTCTCGCCGTGCTCCCGACGTTGTGCCCTTCGGAAAGGCACTTTACACTTTGTCTACCTTCCTCACTTCCTCCAGGTGTAAAAATGGGTACCTGACTTTGGTCGGAAGGTAAATGGAAAAACTAACTGTTCCTTCTGTCTGTACTGTCTATGTGGCACTCTTAATATAAGTTCAGCGCAGTGTCACATTGTCCTCGTATGTCCAGAAGCAAATAACGTTAGGGAAAAAAGACATGGACATTCGCCAAACGCATTCGAGTTGTGGCCTTGAATTAATGTAAAGGCTGGCAGTCATTCGTATTAGTGAAGCAAAATAGAATCAATGTCTAACGTTGGCACAGGACTGTTAAAGTTTCTTCTGAATGACTGAAATGATAAATACATAAATTTTTTGTTGTACATGTTTCAACGTATGGAGGCATTTAAAGGGAGAGTTATATGGTGCTGCGGACGACATCTTATTGATGATTCGACAAAGTGAGAGACAGATTTTAAATAGGAGGTGTATAGATATTGCGTTTGGGTTCGGTGTTGTATAGACACATCTTTTACGTTCTTCAAAATGTAGAAGTGCAAAACAACAGCACAAAATTTTAAACATTTAACGACATACAGCCTCTGTCTCATTGGTTGAACCTCTAACTGCCATTTTCTCATTGGTTTAACTATTAATTGTGATACGATGGACAGTAAAAATTGGTCCCAAATCGCACAACCTTCCAATTTTGTATATCGCATAAGTTGGTGGATGCTCAATAATACATGTATATGTGAACTTGAAAAGCTGACAATGTAATGGTACATTGCACAAGTTTCATGCTTCGGTGAGGGGGGTGGGTCGTCCTGTACAGATGTTGTAGAAATACTAGGAAATACATCATTAAGGGTTTTATAAAGAAATAAACTTTTCTCCAACTAAAAAAATGGAATCACCGGATTTTTTTTACTGACTCGCGTAGTCTCTTTAACTGTCTTACCCAATAGTTTTAAACACGTGACTCCATGCACGTGTGACGTAATAAATGGATCATAGGTTTGTTGAAAGTCGATATCGCCTCCCGTCTGGGCATTTCACAAACTTAGATGAACGTCCATGCTGATTAAAAAATATCTATGCACACCCTAGATTAATTATATACAAAATGAAACAAACTACAACAAAGTAAATTATAAAGGCTAACATACATTACTCTCTAAGATATTGATATAATCATAATCGGCGTACTGGTCAGACTATGTCCACCCTTTAGTTCTAAACGTTGATACAATCAGGCAGGGATTATCGTAAATTTCAGTATCTTTTCTAATGATATATAAAAAAACTCATCTATTCTAGAATTATGAGAGTTGTGACATTTAACTACATCTGTTTTGGCGTCGAGTCTGTTGAAATATATTCTGCTTTATGGACAAAGTCAAAGGGGGGTAAATAAGTGATTTGAATGTAAAATTCAGTTTCAATTTCTATATCGGAAAAATGAACAAAACAATAAAGAACTATTTGTTCTAACAGTAAAATCTAACAACATTTATCGGCTGTCATCCTGTGTGGTCATATTCTTTGCCATAGTTTCTGTATGAAGAATGGTTTTAACTGAGGAGTAGTTTCCCCTCTCATTGTTTACATTGATTTTAATATCTAAAATGCATGGTGCCAGGCCCTATGGTCGTGTGTCGCCATCCGTCATGTTGTACAGTACGGGAAAGGGGCCACTATGAAGGTGGGGAGAAAGGGGGAGGGGGGCCACTATGAAAGGGTATGTAAAAGGGGGGGGGGGATCGAAACAGGATGGACAGAGGTAGGTGTGGGTACCGGTATAGAAAAGTTAGGTACAGGTGCGGCCTAGGTCTAGAGAACTCGGTCCAGGTCCGGACCCGAACCTGGACCTGATTGTCTGTGAAAACTTTTGAATGGGCTATACTGAAAACAATGGTCCATTTCGCTATAAAGGATTCTGTTTGGTGGGGTATTCGACACACACCGGCTTTTTAAAATCAACAGTCTTCATTCACAAGACTATCTACTGTCCCCTACTTCTTTCCTTTGGGGGGGGGGGAGGTATCTGTAAGCCTGAAAACACGTAAACGTCGAACAAGCGCTGCATTTATCGCAATATCAATGTTTCTCCGGTAGGAGGTATATAAACGTGCATATATCTACCGGGGATATATGCATGTTTATTATATAGCCAGCCAGAATATTCTTCACTAAGAATGCGGGCTTTATCCGAGAAAAAGGAGATAAAACATTGATATTTTGATAAGAGTAAACATTTATATGGCTGCTCATTCCCTTTAACGGACAGTGTAAAAATGCTATATCTCAATTAATTAGTAATGCAAAATCCCAAGTGGCGTAAACTGGCTTTCTCCGTCTTTTTTGCTGACGACCATTTTATTTGGTGTTAGTCATTATTAGATGGATCATTAAGAAAGCCGGTCAAAGTAATTAGTACATAATTACGGAAAATCTCCGCTAATACATTGAGGATTACTCTATATGGGACCTAACACCTGGGTATCGTTGAAATTAGGTCAAAGGAACAACCCAAGCTTGAAACCCCGCACATTAGCGCCACCAAGCGACTTTACTCAAAACTGCAGCTTGCGTTGTTGCAACTCGTTCTCGAGGGCAATGACCTCCCGGAATAAGAGAAGAAATAAATTTGATTTATCGGGCTGTAAAAATATACAGCCAGCGCTAATCAAATAGCCAAAGGCTATTAAATAGCGGAACAATATATAGTATACAATACAAGTTGTTACGAAGCACATATAAACTTTAACGGTGTTTACAACATAGGACTTAGGGACTATAGATAGCTATAAGCGTATACATAATGAATAGATTTTATCTCTCTCGGATGTCATCATTCCTAGGAGAGAAGTTGATAAAGAGTCAGATATCTTTTATTCAGTGGTGGAGAAAATATTCAACAGGGTTAGAATACCAGCATGCCTGCAAAATAACCCGGGCCAGGGCCCGAACCTATGTCAGTAAAATTCTATCAAGCATATATAAGAGCTATCTTGTACCAAAAATTAACGGACGTTTTCCCAAGAATACGAGATATCAAACCCAGAAGTTACACTGCAGTACCAAAGCATTATCTTATCATCTCTTTGATAGGACAAGACCTGACCAGAATTTTAATATATATTTTAATATATATTGTAATGGTATTTAAAAAAAAAGACATATTTTCTTCAATTACGCTTTCCAATTACACAAATAAGAAACACACATACATAGATACAGATAAACTCTAGCAGAAGCCTAACCTGTTAGAGAAAGATATGGCAGTTTGAGGGTCTAGGTACAGCAAAAAAATTATTACGTACTTTTATTTACGGATACAGTTTAAACTATTACGGAATCTACAGCAGCTAAACTCATTTCCATTTCAACCGTCGTCTGATACATGACCGATATAGCATGGCAAGAAGTTTATAGATTTATGAAAGAAAGATGCAGACACGCATCAAATTTCTCCGAATTATAAAAAAAAGATAACGACAGATAACAACATGAAAGCTTATCCGGGAGTGTGCTTAGTTGATAGAATTGAAAATAACACCATAGATTTGCTTTATCAAATTGAAATAACTACATAGGAATCGGTACAAAAACTAGTGTAGTAAAAGTGATACTAGTGTGGTACACTGGTATCACTTGCCAAGCTGGCGACTACGGTCATGGCTTCCATATTGGTGGCACTTTTACAACTATCCCAGTTTTACTTATGCAACTACAAACATGGCTACCTCCCTAGTGTCACTTCTACAAGGATGATTATTAGGTTATAACACAGCATGTTTGCATATTTTGGTCCGTATCTGACCATCCCCGAAGAGGAAAAAATTCCGAAGAGGCGAAAATTAATGAGCGCGCTGATGTCATCCATAAAATGTACTTACTGTGGCCTAATTCGTATTTTGTATAATTGACTTCCTGAATTTAGCGCTATCCGTAGGCGTTTCTACTGAATTTAGCTTACAACATTGCCACACACACACACACACACACACACACACACACACACGCACACACACATGCATACCCTACATACAAGCCCTCATTAAAATCAAAAGACACGAGGGTAGACCCAAATGGGAATTAGAGTATGTTAAACGGCGGCAGTGAGATATAGTCATATGATATCAAATGGCATTATAATGAGATGGTAGGGTGGGGTCACATAGTACATATATCATACGTCTTTCGTATAAACTGTAGTATATTTCAGTGCTCGGGTCGCCTATCCAACAAGATATTTTCTAAATATTTAAAATGTCTTAGTCCTGTCACATATTAATTTCTTTTTAACTATAATAGCATACAATAATGAATTCTGTTGTCTCTTCGTACGACGCTTCTTTCCTAAAACCGTAATTCCATAATTCCATCCATCCATCAATATCTAACATTTAATTCTGTGTTAACTAGTCTTTCGCGCAGTAGAAACTTTACAATACAGTTTGGGTAAAAAGTAGGCTAAATTCTAAGATATGACGCTAAGAATTTTAATCTACTGAATTCATGAAAAAAGGGGCAAACGTAAGGTTGTTCTATATGTAACGTTAACATTTGTTGCGTTATTTCAAAACACAGTACGTGGTATATGCTACACCGCTCTACAAGTCATGACATACAATGGCTTGCGTATTTTCACAAACTATGCTAAGATAAAAGAGCTAGAATGCTAAGAGGACACAAAAGAAACACTAACATTCCTAATTATAATGGATAAAGAAACGTGAACACTGGGTTGGTTACCTCGTATCGTTGCGATGTGAGTTGTAGACAGTATATCATGGCGTATGTGACGTCATCGGTCACCCTGACCAAAAAAAAAGCCGCCCCAAGTTTGGCACACTTTTAGGTCACACAGTTATGCAGGGGTCACATGTCCAAACGGGCCCGGTCGGGTTTTGAGTGATTGTTTTGTAGAGCCTGTAAACCGACTTATGGTGTAACACACCAGGTCTGTACTGAAGAGTACAAGCCGCATATCCGGACAGATTTATTTGATCCACTCTTTCTCTATTTTTGTAAGTGTTGTAGCTTCTTCAACGTACTCGAGGTATGGATTTCTCGAATAAGGGATTTCTATTTTGTTGTCGATCCAAAGGACGGCCCTAGCCAATATTAGGTATTATTTTCTACATGAGTGAAGTGAAGATATTTGTATAGAATGCATTTCCTAATGCCACATGTAAGGGTATTCGAATACGGGAACTTTGAGTTCCGGGCCGAACACCCTACCATAGCCATTTCGCCACGAGACGCCAAGGACCGTTTGCAAAATAAAAGTGTACATCAAGAAATATACACAGTAACGTAACACATTATACACGTGACTATTTGTTTTCTATGTTTCGTGTGTTTGGTGTTCTTTTTATCATACCTTTCGCTTTCCTGTTAACAAGATCCCAGAATTACTGAGAATCTTAGCCGAATCTATGATTTTGAGAAATCTTGAATTATTATTCGCACTGATCCAAATCCATATTAATCCAAATCCCTAATATCCCTACAAGACCAATTTTTGAAACACACGGGTACTGCAGATTAGACTACACTTGCAATTTTTTTTTCTTTTTAAAATTCTTTGATTTTATTTAACGGTTGTCATGGTTGTAATCTTGCTATAGCGTAACATACCAATTTCTGTATACCTATCTGTATCTAATTTTGTATAGCCAGTATAACCGTCCTTCGGCGTAACACTCCAGCTTCTGTATCTGTATTTATATAGCCGTTATAACCGCCCTTAGTCCTAACGCACCAAAATGGAATCACGGAAACAGGGTGTCCTTGTGACATGCAAGTGTCTGCAGTCTTATACACGGGCCCATATTGGGATATTTACCTCACGGTATGTGAATACGCCACAGGAATGGCATCCGATATGTCGAGAGACAGTGTGCGATATGGATTGAGCGTGACGTCACAGCAAGAAACAGGTGCAACCACCATCAGCCTCACTAACGCCTCCTGGCGACTATTGACAAAACTTCACCTACTTCTGGATACTTCTGGATACTAGTTTTCAGATATTGACCGGTCCTTGTATTTGGAGGTGATGACTCAGCAAGCAACAGGTGCAACCGCCATCAACCTTACTAACGCCTCCTAGCGACTATTGACAAAACGTCACCTACTTCTGGATGCTTGAACTAGTTTTCAAAATTGACCGGTATTTGTATTTTTCAGATTATTCTATTCATTTCACATTGGATAAAATCAGCATTTAAAATCTCAAGAAATGTATATTAAAATTGCCGGGGTAAGAGAAAGACCAATCTGTGAACAAGGTCGACGTGGATTGACCGAAAATTTAGAGGGGTAAGTCCCTATAGTTAATTCAGTGTTGGAAGTAAAGTTTAGCAATTTTTCAATTATGTATTCTACCAACAGAGGTGAACTTTCATGCTAAGATGCCAATCTGTTCTATACGTAGACTGTAGAGATTGTCGTACTTTGGCGTGTATATGCTGTGTACGGATATATGGGCCGTAACGATTGAGGTTAACAATGAATAGATATATAACACAGTTCTGGTGCATACTTGGTATTAGTTTATTACTTTTTTCAGTAGTACAGTGATGCATTTATTGATACATCAGTTGTACATAAAACGATAATCAGCGGTACAGTAGTTACAATACATCAGTGGTGCAGTCGTACTTATAATGATACATCGGAGTAATGTAGTACTTATAATGACACATCAGTGGTACAGTGGTACTTATAACGATACATCAGTGGTACAGTAGTACTTATAACGATACATCGGAGTAATGTAGTACTTCTAATGACACATCAGTGGTACAGTGGTACTTAAAACGATACATCAGTAGTACAGTAGTACTTATAACGATACATCAGTGGTACAGTAGTACTTATAACGATACATCAGTGGTACAGTAGTATTTATGACGATACATCAGTGGTACAGTAGTACTTATAACGATACATCAGTGGTACAGTAGTATTTATAACGATACATCAGTTATGCAGTATTATTTATAACGATACATCAGTGGTGCAGTAGTTCTTATAATGATATATCAGTTATACAGTAGTAGTTATAACAATACATTGTTGGTGCATTAGTACTTATAATGATACATTTATTTAGTAGTAAAGTAGTACTTTTGACGATACATCAGTTATACAGTATTATTTATAACGATACATCAGTTATACAGTAGTACTTTTAATGATACATCAGTGGTACAGTAGTACTTTTAACGATACATCACGGGTACAGTAGTACTTATAACGACACATTGGTGGTACAGTAGTACTTATAACGACACATTTGTGTTACAGTAGTACTTATAACGATACATTGATGGTACATTAGTACTTATAATGATACATCAGTGGTACATTAGTGATTCACTTTTGTACATTTGCATGCATGAATGTATATACATATATTAGATTATCTTTGCTTAGTCTGCAAATTAAAGTATTGTTTAAAGGCTTAATTGTACAAATAGATTTACACAATTTAGTCACTGTAATTTAGCAATTAAAGTTTGGTGCAAAATACTTATAATTTCTTTACTTAACATTGGTTATCACACGACTGACTTAAAGTTAAAACCAGCTAGCCCTTCTATTGGTATAACGTCACAGTGTTCGATTTAATAATAGGTACGCAATACAAATACAGTCATATTCAAGTTTTCTTTCAAATCCTAGTCTCTGAATTAGTTCAATTTCTTGTCCTTCGGGTGAATCTCATTTTTTTTAAATTCCTTATCATGAAATCAAATAGTACATTCATCAAAAAGTAATATACTAGTACCAGTAATGTAATGTACCGGTTCTTTAATAGACTAGTACTTATATACCTATTTCACAGTGAGTAACAAAAAGTACTTGTGTTTCCTATAACTTAAGTAAAAGTACATTTATAAAATACAAGAACGTTATTACCATTCTCCTACGCAGAGGGACCACAGTCGTGTCAAAACGCCTTGTGTTTACCTCTGCTATCTTGTGCACTCAGACCAGTTAGGGACCGCCCTACTTATAAATATTAATGACCTTGCCCTTATATGGGCAGTCATCCGTTGGGGATCGGGCGTAGGAGGATGGAGCCATGTATCACGTAACATGATTGGCTGATAGCTTCCCAGCGGCCTTTGCGAGACAGCTTGCGACAACGAAAAGCCCAAGAAAAGCATATTCTCTGATTGGTTGACAGCTGGTTTGTGGCGACAATCATGATAATTACTGATAGGGCATGAGATAGCAGGGCCCCATAGGCTAATGCCGTTGGGGACCGGGCGTTAAGAGGATGGTTATTACTAGTATTTCTACAATCTACAACTATTGCTAGTTATAAAAGTATATGTACCTCCCGTCAAATAGGTAATGGTTCTGATACATTGGAGCACAAGGAAGTTGATTGTAGTATTTCATATCATGGCTATTGTATGTGGATTAAATCTTTGTCCATATGGATAAATCTCTACTCGAAAATGCGAAAGAAGGATTTAAAAACTGTAAAACACGATGGTTTACCTTATTCATTATAGTAATGTCCCCTTCCTTGCCCACTGTGGCATATTGTGACAACTGTCCCTCTTTTATCCGCCCAAATCTGCTAATGTTACGTGTTGTTTCATTACCACTTGAAACAACGGCCTCTGTGTCTACCCGAATATCGTGTTAGCTAAGGGCACAACCGACCGTACGTGCAATTTTTCCGTACATTGTTTGGGAAGGCCACGTCCGCCTCGTATTTTTGAAAACGTTCAATCATTACAGGGCAGGCGTGTCGCCCGTACTAGCACGTACGGGGGGCAAATCCGCAACCGGATGGCACACAAAGTCTTGCCTGCACGTAACGTTCTACGGCGTTTCTGCGTGCTCCAAAATCCGTTGGATCATTCCCTACGAGTTCGTACAGAGGCCTTACTTACCACTTACGGATCCCAAAAGATTGCCCACGTTTTGGGCACGTAATTGCACGTACGGCGAATTGTGCCCTTAGCTTCAATGTCAGTATGACTTTGTCAGTGAGCTTGTCCAGGAAATTCCCATGGTGCCGAAGTTTGCCATTGTACTGACAATTGGCAAGGACATGCTCTGCTGTACAGATTGAATGCATTTTTATTAAATCCCTCACGATGACCCACAGGGAATCGTTGCTTTCTACAGAGATGTCCTGTTGTTTCATGTTCCCAGTCGGTAGAAACTGCGTAGGAAAACTCCCTTTATTCTGACGACTTGGATTCTTTATTTTTCACGTCAGTCACAAATATCTTTTTCGTCGAACTTGATTTCCTCTTGCTTTTCTGCTTGGGAAACAAAAAAAAATGTAACTTTTAATAGAATTTCATCAAGCAGTGACTAACTGTTTAAAGGTACACTCAAGTACCTCTAAATTTTCGATGGCTATCAGTCCATCCTGATCACGGAGTGACCCAGTTTTCACGAGAATGGGAGAACTAGGTCGAGACTTGCATGCAGGGCAATGACCCTAATTGACGCAGGCGCAGAAGGCCCAAAACGAGTCCATACAGTATTTTAGCCTATTTTCGACTTTTAGCAGGAAAATGTAAGTAACATTTCATATTGGTGAAACATATTGGTGTAGGTTGCAGATGTTCAGATTCGGCCAAAAAACTAGGCTTTGGTCCATCTTTTTGGCCTGTGCTGACCCCTATTTTGAAGTGCTGAGTCCCAAAAATGACGTCATGAAAAGCAAGATGGCGGCAAGGTTTGACCGCTGGAATAGTTGCGCTGGTCAGAAAGTTTCAAGATTAGATTTTTGGATACTTGAGATAGCGGGCTGCTGTGTGGGGTGAGTTCTTATGACCTGGAATGTTCATGGATGAGATTATGACACCCTGAACTTGCTAATTTTAACATTATCGCCTATGTAGATTTGTATTAGTGGTAACTGCTCTGAACTGCATGAAAAGTTGAGTATACGGGGTAGAAACTCCAGGTTTTCCGGTTAAAACATGTTAATTTATGTATACGGTATCGTCTCGGAACAAAAATATTGGTATACTCCATTATACCCAGCAAACTTCACTTTGCTAAGCTATCGTTATAAGACGTAGCTTAAATGATCGTCATCGAGTATACCCGTACACCATGCATTTATTAGAGTCTGACCTGTAATCTTGTACACTTCATTTCCGTAAGGCCCGCCCTCGCCGTCCGATGCGCAGGTTGTGGAAGGACCGTACTTGTTGTAGGTGTTGAGCCCATCAGCTGACCCACCACACCAGCCGCCAGCCTGTACAGCAAACACGGTGAAACCACGAGAAAGTGCTACCTGGTAACACTTCTCTATGGGGTTTTCTCGTGACTTGTAGTCTCCGTCCAGGCGTGGATCTGTCCCCTCGAGTGTCGGAATGGCGCGGTCAGATGTGTCCCTCCAGCAACCCAGGCTGATGTACTCACGACTTTCGCTTCCTGTGTGAGGTAGGAAACGGAAATGATGCCATAGACATCTTAGCAAAGTGAAGTTTGCTGGGTATAATATGGTCTTCTCCGTGATCAAGATGGACTGATAGCCATCGAAAATCCTCAACGAAAATATAACATAAGAGTTAAGAGCTGTCACTGTGTTCACTAAGTTATATTTGCACTCCATTTTGACAATATCTCGTCATATCTACAAGTTAGCCATTGAATATAAGAAATTGTTGTAAATGCTTTTGTTTTGAGAGAATATATAAAGCCCCCAGAGGTTTCTTATTTTGAATTTCTTGACATATTACCAATGTTTGGGAACGACTTACCTTGCACCACTCAGGTGTAAAATGGGTACCTGACTTTGGCTGGGGAGGTAAAAGGCAGTTAAAGGAAATGATTTGGCTCCACCTTCTAATACCATGCCCTATGCCTAGACAACTCACTGCCCTGTGGCCTTGTTAACCCTAAATCGGTGTACCAAAAGTGCAAAAGGGAACGAAAAGGAGCGAAAAGGAACAAAAAGAGGTGAAAAGGAAAGTACTAAAAGTGCGAAAGGGAACAAAAAGAAACGAAAAGGAGCCTAAAAGAACCTAATTGTATACTCGTGAACGAAAAGGAAAAAAAAAGGACTAAAAGGAAAGTAACGAAAGTACTGAAAGAAACGAAAATGAATCCCCTTAAATATACGCCTAGAAGTCAAGAAGAACTAGATACTTGTGCCCACCTTCACAATGATATTTTACCTCCAAGTACTTCGAGGTGCCTGGGCAGGGGTCACCAAAGTTCTTGTTTGTTGCTGTCACACCGCACCTCTGCAGGCCTTGGCAACTCTTTCTTACAACAGACAGGGGACTGGAGTTTGGGCTGTCACCGGATACAAGGTGAGACAAGATCCGTAAATAACTTTATCAGGTTGGCAACTAGAGTTCCACGAACACATACCTTTGCCAAATAAACCAGGTTTGTTATGTAGAATCATCATCATGTCGTTCCGTGCCAGTACTGCAGCCAGGCCACAGCCTTCACGTTATGTAGAATGATGTCTGTAGACATAAATGTATTACTACATTTTATTTCATACACCTGGAGTTGGTTTGTAAAATTTCGCCATTAATCATGCAAATTAGATCCCAAGTTGCATAATTAATATTAAATTGTATCAAGCATTGCTTATGCTATCAGCATACCAAAAATCATACCAATGATGATCCTTTCATCCCTTTTTGACTTATTCTCGCGATCGTCCAAAGTTTGAAAGGAAACTGACGCCTGCAGTTAAAAAAAAGCCGCCAGGGGGCCCAAACTCACAGAACTCACTCTCTGCCCCAAGGGCTATCTACCACTTAAACATCACGACCACATCATGTCCAGAACACGAGATACATAAAAAAAAAATTGAGGTTCCGCTGAAGTACCTTTACGAGCCGCTAGGGGGCCCATTATCGAACTTGACATTTGTTTGTCCGACCCCTACCCACCTACCAAATATCATCAGGATCCATCCCAGGCTTCTCGAGTTATGCTGTTAACACACACACAGAGACTCATAAGCCCAAAACATAACCTTAGCCATTCTGGTAAAGGTAATTATTCATATACAGTAAACCTGCTCAAGCTACCACCTCTTCTTAGCGACCACAATTACGACCGTTTTTTCTCGGTCCCGAAAATTTTCCCAATTGACGTAAGCATTAGGCGGCCTCTTTACAGCGACCACCTGGCCAACGCGACCGCGACCGCATAAAATCGGGACCAAATCCCTGCCCATAATGACCGCGTCATTTTCAAATCTTCAGGTGTCAGCGATTTTCAATGAAAACTAGCACGATTTTGTGCCGAATTCGCCAACTTTGAGTCGGATTTTTACGAAAATTACGATGTTCAAAATAAAGATGCACGGCAGATGCACACGCGTGTGCTTGCTCTTAGCCATTATTAAACACAACGGAAATCAGTTAAACTTTGCACGGCATGTTGTGAGTCGATACTCTTCTAACCGACTCTTCGATCACCTGATCAAATCGACCTCTTTTGCCCGGTCCCAAGGGTGATAGTGTTGGGCGGGTTTGACCGTAACCTCATCAGGCCTAGGTAGGCAATTATTCATATAGTAAGATTCTTTAGGCACAACCAGGGAGTAGATTTCTTCCAACGTTTCGGTGTCTGTCAGACACCATCATCAGAGTTAGAATTAATGACATCAGCACATTGCGGATGGCATTCTCGCTGCTGCAGCGACACCTACCTGCATCGGCTATATAGCTATAAGTAGCAGTCAGAAGCAGATCCAGTCATTCTACCCGGATGATGGTGTCTTACAGAAACCGAAACTAAGGAAATAAGTACTCCCTGGTTGTGCCTAAATAAATTTACTATATGAATTGATAAACACTGATCAAACTTACTGTTTAAAAACCTAAAGGCCACACCAGTTTAATTAGTTGCTTCTCTTTTTTTTTAAAGAAAAATATTGGACCAAAAGATTGAAACAAAATACAATCGTTGTGTGTGTAACAAAAGTTAGCAACAGAAATTAACAAATTCAGTCAAACCTGTCTATAGCGGCAACTCAAGGGGCTGAAGAAATGTGGCAAGTATAGACAGGTGGCCACAATAGAGAAAAATGCTGATCAATTGACCACGGGTACCGGTATTGTGTCACAAATGATGTCAGTACCCACTAATCTTCCTCACCAAGTAACATTGACTCGGTCGTCTCAAAATTGAACTGACCCTGCCAAAGTATAATCTACCGAAAACGAATGATATTTCACCTGTCGTAGGTTTTCTCACACTTGCGGTGACAGTTCGTGTCAAAAAATCCACAGCGGCAGCGGCCATTTATGATCCTCCGACCGTAGAAAGCATCATCGATGAAAAGGAACTTTTTGCCGTCTGCACAAGACAGCTGCAAAGTTTCCTCCTCACAGGCTGTTTCTGTATGAGAAATGGTGTAAAAAGCCAAAATGGCATACACCCCCTTACGGCAGTAGTATGGGCCGTTGACCCAAAAGGTCAGGGACGACCAGTTCTATCCGGTTCAGTTGACACATGGCTCTGAGAAATACAGTACACACAAAAGCACTCTCTGTCTACAAGTCGTTCTTCTTGTCAACGACAAGTAGATATACGTTATTTGTTTACAGCAATTGCAAAGTACAATTTGTCAATCCCCGCAAGAGGCGCTGTTTTGCTGTAAGTGTAGAACCGCACCATTCTAAACCCATTACTGTGTCCCTCCGACCTAGCGCGCGGCTGCCAAAGTAAACTTCATAATCTATTTTGTTACAAACATACTTTCACCAATCTAAAAGAGAATATCTAACCGCTAAAAACACGCGTCCATGTATTCGTTAATTTTTGGCTCGTACCTCTTTTAGAGTACCCACTCGGAGTAATACATCAATGAGACCTTGAATTCGTTCCTAAAGGTGATTTTATTTAAGTACTTACTTTTGTGGATGGTTGGCCCACCCCACCCTGGGAACAGCATCCCAGGGTGGAGTGGGTCAGCATGGGTTCTCTTATTGGTGGGTGGTTTAGTTCCATGGGTGTCACAAAGGTTTGGTGGGTTGGTACTATGGTTATTCCCGAGGCTAGGTGACTTGGTACCATTGATTGAACCAAGTGTGGTTATATTGGTACCATGGTTATTCCCAAGGCTAGGTGACTTGGTACCATTGATTGAACCAAGTGTGGTTATATTGGTACCATGGTTATTCCCAAGGCTAGGTGACTTGGTACCATTGATTGAACCAAGTGTGGTTATATTGGTACCATGGTTATTCCCAAGGCTATGTGACTTGGTACCATTGATTGTACCAAGGGTGGGTGTATTGGTACCATGGTTATCCCCAAGGCTAGGTGACTTGGTACCATTGATTGTACCAAGGGTGATTGTATTGGTACCGAGGGAGCTCCCGATGTGAACCATAGTCACTGTGGTACTAGTCAGTTCTGTTACACTGAACGTACCGCGGTTGTTGACGCCTGGCATGTGGCTTGCCTGAAAACAACAGCAAACAGAATATTGTGTTACGAAGCAGACATCCTGTTTAGATTTTTAAGTATCTTAATATATAAAACATCAAAGATCAGATTTGTTGATGTTTACCTTACCGTTTGATTTTCTTCGGTGCTGCGGTAAACCCCTATGGCGACTCCTATGATGATTGCTCCCACAAAGAAACCTAATAGTAAAGCCGCCAAAGCACACATATGCCCTGTAAAACAGCATGTTTGAAAAATTTAGTAATAACAAGTTCTGTAAATGCATTTAAGTTCGCGGAGATTTAATTTCGCGGTAGCGGCAAAATGGAATTTTCGCGGTGGTTTTAATTTCGCGGTAGCACCATGCACTGTAGTCTCTTACTGCCATGGAAAATTTTCGTGGTGGTTTTAAATTCGCGGTGAAGCGGCCGCCGCGAAAACCGCGAACATTAAGTGTAAACCACCGCGAGAGTTTCTCCATTTACAGTAATGCCTTTGAAAAAGCTGGCCAGGTAACTTTTGATTATGGTTCAAGTGAAATAACGTTACTGAACTGGTACAAAAAAAGTCCGCCATCTTGGATATTATTGCAATAACATCATTGAATTAGCTTGATTTATGCATATTCAATTATGAAAAGCAAACTCAATTACGTAAGAGTTTATTTATGTCAAAAACTAGCTGTAATGTACAAATGCAGTACCGAAATCAACAATTTTCGTCAAAATATCTGTTAATAACCTATTAATAACACATAAAGAATGAAAAACTTTGTAATTAGAAACCACATTTAAGGTAAATTTAACAAATTTAGTGGCTTTAGCACAATTCGTTCGGGTGTTATGCTACATGAAAGTTGACGCAGGCCTTATAAGCCTAAGTATATTGGGCTAAATACACCGTGTGCTCGGTGGCCGTAATGTGAAGTATGGTCATGTATGAAGAACTACATAGTTTGGGTTGATGGCTAGCACATTAGCTAAAGCCCATGTAAAATATTACTTGTACCTGCAACAACCGAAAGAGTTCTAGTGTGACTCTCAGAAAGAAAATGGAATGGAATTTATCTAGATTAAAAAAAAAATTACCGAATGAATGCTCCAACCTTATCTAACATGTCTTCAATGTCAGCATTTTGGACCTTTCTAGAGTACAAATGTGAATAGAGTGTATGGAAATGATTCACGATTTTTATAACCCTAGACTGGGCTTTTTTGGCATTCCCTGGACTGGGGAAAATGTATTTTAAAAACGGTTTATTGTACGATCACCAAATTTGCAAGGGGTGATATGCTCGTCGAGTTTTATGTTTCCTAAAATTTTATTCAAATCATTATGACGTAGTATGACATAATTATGACGTGATTAATTGATATTATTGGGCTAAAATGGGGAATTCCCATAACACTTAGATATTTCACACAAAAATTTGTAAGTTTGTGTGTCTGTTGACCCTCTCCCGAGACGAAAAGAGCCGAAGATTGTAATTTAGCTATCCGCTACATTGGATTATCAACATTAAATGTTTTAAGATACTTTTTTTCGACATACAACGCTAAAGCCCCTTGAAAATGGATTGAAAAAGTTCACATTAAGGTTTTCAGTAAGAAAATACTAAGTAGTGATGAAATCTGAGTGAAAATCAGCTGGTTATACTATTCAAAATGATATTGTCGGCCTATCAATTTATGACCCATTACGTCATCTCATTAGCATACTTATTGAATATCTAATTATAAATGTTCAACTAAGATGTGTTAGATATTAAAAATATATGAAAAGAAGTTTAGTTTAGCAAGAAAATCTAAAAAATCCCGTGGTTTAAACCAAAACTAGTGATTTTTGTAAAATTTGCCTTTCAGAAACCCGTTGCCATGGCAAATTATAAACTAACTTTTTTGTAAATCGTTGCCAACAATTTTCTAGGAAAATTCATCCAGTCTGGTTGTTCTAGCACTAGCCGTTTGGGAGCTATAAGACGTCAGAGTAGGCGCGGGCACTTTTAGCCAGTCTGCCTAGTGAGTGAATATCGACAGTGGGACCGCGTGGCACAGTGGTATTGTGTTCGCCTCGTGACCGAGAGGTTGCGGGATCGAATCCGCCTGCCGTGCTGCCGGTCTTGTGCCCTTGGGAAAGGCACTTTACATGACTTTCCTCACTTTACTGAAGGGAAAATGATTCGTCCCTCGGATAGGACGTTAAATGGAGGTCCCGTCTCTGGGGAGAGCCATACCCCGGGCACGTTAAAGAACCCGCCACATGTGCGATGGTGCGGTGTGAGCGGTTCAAAACCTACAGTACCTTGGCCGCACCTGGGACAATTACTGTCGTATTGAGGTCACCTAAGTGGCGCCGAATAGCAGCTCGCTCCAGACACTTGCGACAGTCATATTGAGGTCACCTGAGTGGCGCCGAATGGCAGCTCGCTCCAGACCCTTGCGATTTAGCCCCGCCTATTGTAAGCTCCTCGCAATTCAGCCCCTTGCTGCAAAGAGTGAGTAGTCGGCCCACCCAATAACCAATAACAATATTGCATGAGAGAGGAATAAATAGATTGCTAGATGTAGGAAATGTAATAATTTCATAAACATCACAGAATTTAACGTCAGCCGTCTTACCGCGTGCAATTTTTACGTCGGGTTTTCGAAGCTTGTGTACATCGGAGTTTTGTCTGGAGTCTTCTGAAGCCTGTTGTTGAACGCCTGCTCCGTACATTGGATTTGGATAAAGTCTATTAATGTTTGGAGAATCGCAAAGCTTTTGTAAACCAGAGTCATCGTTCCTTTCATTCATTAAATATGTAGACTGATTTTCGTGGGGGTTCTGTGCAGTAGATTCACAGCTAGTTGTACCAGCTGTGTATGTCACATTTTCACACATCTCTGTAACCGCGTATGGTTCAATGTCGATATCTTCGGAGATATCAACATGCCATGTTTTACCATTAGCACCACCTTCTGTATTGGCAGGCTGGGATCTGTTAGAATTTATATTAATGTCGGAATCCATTGTTACTGTACTGCCTGAGTGCTCGACTTTGGGTTCTTTTTCAATGTCCTCAATAGCATTATCCTCTCCACCATGTTCAGCAGAAGCAGTGTACATGGCAGACTCTTCTGCGCTGTTCTCATCAGAAACAAAATAAACATCCCCGACTCCTACCAAGTGGATGTCATTATTTTCTGCAGTATGATGATGGTCAACTGTGGTATCGAGCTGACGTGTGCAACTGCCCATGCGTACAGGTTCATTGTCAACTACATACTGGGACTCTTCCTCCAACACGTCATGTCCTTCGACACTGTGAGTGCCTTGACCGTATATTGATATTACTCCAGGATCTAAAGTGTTTTCTGCGCACAGGACATTAGATTCTGGATTTTCTCCATTGTGTGATGTCCTTTTTAGCTCGTCTTGGTCTTCATGATTTGGACAATACAAATGATTGTTTTCTCGTGTGATTTCCTGGCTCATTGTGGCTGTAAAAAACAGAATGGAATGTTAATGCTATTTGTTGAAAATTCCTGAGGGGTGAAAAAACCTCCTACATTTTGAAGAAACACAGCATCAAAAAATAACAATTAAAAAATGAAACACACGCACAACACACATACACACACACACACACTCACACACACACACACACACACACGCACACACACATATGCACACACAAACACGCGCACACACACACAAACACGCACACACACATATACACACACAAACACACACACACACACACACACAAACACGCACACAAACACGCACACACACATATACACACACAAACACGCACACACACACAAACACGCACGCACACATATGCACACACAAACACACACACATACAAACACGCGCACACACACACACATATACACACACACAAACTCACACACACACAAACACGCACACAAACACACACAAACACGCACACATACATACACACACAAACACACACAAACACACAAACACACACACACACACAGACACAAACCTCCATTTATACTCATGAAGGTAACAACTGATAAAATTAAATGTCCAAGTATTTACGACGATCATAACTACGAAGGACCTAACAGCAGATGTATCATCCTTGCACAATGTAAAATTGTTAAATTGCTAATTGTTAAATCATGATAGTAAATATTTGCTTTTAAAAAAAAAGCTGACAATGCAGCCTGAAATAACTGTTAGAATTAAAAGGTGGGAGAAAGTAGTTCACGACTGGAAGTGCACAATGTGGTCCGTGGGGATAGCTGATAGAAAAAGACGGCACATATAGCGAAAACATCACGATGTTCCCCATCGACCCGTCTGCTTGGAGAGTAGGGCCCCCCTTCACCTGCTATGGCAACGTCAGAATTTTTCCTTCCTTCTCTTTTGCTGCAAGACAATTTCGAGCCATAGTAAGGTCCTAGGTATCCCAGCAGTCGAAATAAACATTACAACTTCTTGGCTGACGTTTAGATTGTTTTGAAATTTGAAAGCTGCTGTTACAGCCTTGATCTGGCTGTTGGAATCGGGCAATGCTTGATGGGAGAAAAAGCGCCCTCAATCGTTCCATTGCTTCTCCGCAGTATGACCACCATGAGATGTCCCACACATGCATGCCGGACGTGTCATATGCATGCATGCATGCAGCCTATCTAATAGCCACGTATAGCAACGCGCCTTCGGCAACGTTGCAAAAAAAAAAAAAACTGATCGTACTGTACGTAATTCGAGACAGACTAATAAGCCTATTTGCATTTACCAGTACGCATGCGCGGAATTCCCTTAGCAACGAAAAAAGTGAGATAAATTAGTCGTGTTCGACAGGGCAGCGTGTGTTTTAAACTTGTCGAGATTTTTGGGATCTACACAGCGTTAACGGCAGCGACCTGCCTGGATCTGACGTTCCAACGATGTCTTGAACCTTGTGTGTCTGAAACACCGTGTTCTCTTTCGCTTCAGAGGAATTTACGGTACGTTTTTTGACGGTATCCAAGCAAGGGTTACCATAGTTCAAGTGATAACGCATGCACCCCTCCCCATGCACGTCATGCCTTTCATCTTTGCCGCCTACTTCTAGAATTTCTGTCCATTCTCACTACAACCAGGTTATTGTATGTAAAGGTTACCAGTGTGACATGATTAGGAACATGATTTTAACCCACGTATGTACGTATGTTATAGACCATGAAAATGTTAGCTAAACTGCACGACCTTGTGTCTTGACGATGAAAGCCGATATGGTCATTTTGGCTCGTGTTCGGACATGACCCCGCTTGCACTGACTGAGGAGCTTTCAACACTTCTATTAGAAATATTAAAAAAAATTTTAAGAACGAACAATAAGCACACTGATAATCACAGTAAATGGCTTTGATGTTCGTATTAGGATAAAACTGGTGCTTTAGGTAGAAAAATTGTACTTGTGCAAGCCAGGTCGCTGCAATATGCAAACGTGGCGTTGGGGATGGGGTGCATGTAGAGTGTGCAGTGAAGTGTATTGCGCTTTGAAGCTATATTTTGATATTCGCTTTAATGTTTCTTCCTTTCTTTTTTAAAGTGCCGGAGGTCAACATGAGGCTTTGTGCAGTGGTCGGATGCAGTAATGGAACGTATCAACTTAAAAAATGGCAGCCAGGGACATGCCCTAAACATGAAACAAGAAATGGATTTGGATGTTGCAACTGTCCCCAACCTTTCCAGCTCTACCCATTTCCCACTGACATGAAAGACCCTGATGGTCGGAGAAGGTGGAATAAAACGCCCAAAAAGCGTAGCTCAGCAAGAAAGCTACACTTGCGAGACGAGTTCCTCCTCACATTGATGCGATTGCGTCTCGGTTTGACTATCAGCTTTCTGGCTATGATTTTTGGACTTGTCCCTAGTTCTTGCTCACAGATTGTCAACACTTGGGTTTGCTTCCTATCTGTCAAGCTACAACCACTGATAGTATGGCCAAGTAGAGCTGCAATTTCCAAGACCTTGCCACCACAGTTCAAAAACAATGTAGTAGAATAAGATGCATAATTGACTGTACAGAAATATTTATTGAGAGGCCTAGATCTTTGGACTTGCAAGCCTCCACATGGTCTGACTTTAAAAAACACAATACTTTAGGCTTCTTGTAGGGATCACACCAAACGGACACATCTCCTTTGTTTCAAAGACCTATGGCGGAAGAGCCTCTGATGTGTTCATCACCCTGGACTGTGGCTTCTTAGATTTGGTTGAGCCAAATGACGTCATAATAGCAGATAGGGGATTTCCAATTCAGGAGGACCTGATGCTGCTGAACACAGCACTATAAATACCACCAGCAGCACAGGGGAGGCGACAAATGACAAGAGACAAAGTAAAGAAAACACAAACTGTTGCAAACTTGAGGATCCACGTAGAGCTTGCTATCAATCGGCTGAAGGACTTCAAAATCCTGGAGGGTACATTCCCCATAACACTCATGTCATCAGTAGATGACATTATCATGGTCTGTGCTGCACTGGTCAACCTACAACCAGACTTGGTCAAATAAACAGTTGGCATATTAGCCATTCAAGTTGGCAGAGATAAACTGTATTGAATTGCTGGCAGCTGAGTGCCAGTGATTTTTTTAATGATCCTTTTGTGATTATGTTGTGATAGCAGGAAACTGTGAAATGATAATGACAATGTAATAAAGATGTAATACAAGTGGATCCTTTCTGGAACATGTCCTCAAATGTATTCTCAAACATTTTCCATACATTAAGTTGTGAGTTCTGTACATTGATACTGCTATACTGGTGGTAATGTAGGTATTAACAGATTTTCTGGAATAAAATCAACGTGATCTTACTTTTGCCTTTGTTCATGACGTGGCTTGTGTAATGGGAAATCATTTATCAAGCAGACATAATGGGATTAAAAGTAATAAACTAGCAGTAGCAGCACCAAAAGTGCGGCTGACTGTGCCCTGCCCTCAGCGATTTTAGTAGGCTTTGCCGACACGCTTTGTTGCGCAGCATTCCATACGAGTGATATCAGATTCTCCTTCTTTTCGGAAAGTCTCAAGCCTCTGACTCGCAAGGAATACTTTAGGGACTCACACGTCCAGTGTTTTAGCTCTTCGTGTGAATAAACGTCCACCTCCTCATCCATTACGGCCGGAACGAAAATGAAAAAAAAAAAATATTGACAGTAAAAACCATCACACACGTCTTACACTAGGCTTCAATAACTTAAAATTATTTTTATTCTTAACTGACAGTTCTCGAATCTTCTTTAGAATAGGTGTTCGTAGCAGCGTGTTCATACCTGCCAGGTGGGAACACCTGCGGCGGCGCGCGGTGCGCCATCTCCCTAATCAAAAACGCTACAATACACACGCATGACGCAACGCCTGGGCGGCAAGTTATCTAAAAAAATGGCGGATTTTACCCATCATGCATTTCGCGCCGGTAATTGCGAATAGGCTTATTATGAGACAAGACGACATTTTATTCCTTTTATATTATGTAATGTTTACCAACGGACTTTAGGTCTCGAAATACTTGTACAGATTACATATACTCTTTTGCACCCTAATTTTTGACTGGGTGCACAGGTACACCTAGCTTAAATACTGGAATATCTGTTAAATGTCAATAAGAAGCTGCACAGTTATGTATAATGGTTGTGTCAGAATAACAAAACGTCTTACAATACTTGTTTAAATTTGAATGTTAGCGATAAAATAACATTCCTGAAGAACGGTAACAAGGTCAATCTATGTTGATATTCTTTGTCTAAAACGTATTCTCTCACCGTCTAGGATATAAGATTCTATTACTATCTTTTATTACTCACTGCACCAAAAGCCTCATTTCCAGGATGGTAACTGACTTACACCTTCCTGGAAATTATACATGTCCTTCAAAATCCGGAGGTTTCATGCCTGCGAACGAGACATGTACAGTCCTTTACATGTCCTAGAATCTCGCGGAAACGAACCATTTCTGTGTGCAGGACGTGTAAAGGGCTTGAAATACCCTTACAGATTTCCTTGAAACAACCTTACACAACAGGACATGAGCCGTGTGTTGCATTGTGTGTTGGCGGAATATGCATACATTAGCGGCCAATTACCACCTAATTATCTTTCCCCTGTCTGCCTCACCCAGTGCATCCCTTTTGTCATGGAAAGTGGCGTCGAGAGTACTGACGCCCCCCCCCCCCTTCTGGATTTTGCCCCCCTCCCCACTTATTCGGCAGATTCTTGCTCGTATTTCTTATTCTGTAATAGCATCATATATTTATTCATATTGAAACAAGACAACTTTTATTAGTGTTTGTTCGTGTGTATGATAGGTTGAAGTCGCGAGTGACTTTTGTATGTCATAGAATGCCGGCTGGTCTCTTGTTGTCTACTCAAGTCTTCGTAGGCTACTAGTATGCACTTCTTGTATGCCGTGAAAGGGAAGACTCGCCTATCAGTATCACGGCAAACTCAGAAGTTCCACACCAAACTCCCTTCGTCGGCTAACTCCATTCCCGAAACAAAAGAACATAGTCAACGTTGAAAATCGCGGAAGCCCCCACCCCCCCAAAAAACAGCCCTGTTCCGGAGACTGCAAGGGAGTCTAGGTAATGCATTTGTCGTTCCTAGATGAGGGTGGTTTCACTACCCAAACACGATAGCCGTTTCGATATTCCTCCATATTTCCGTCGAAAGCAAAGTCAAATGCCGACTGCAATATCATCGCTACAGTTGTATACGGAAGCTCCTTGATCCATGAAGCCATGGGAGAGAACTTTGGCCCGACGGTGGTCCTGTTATCAGTTGCAGCTGACGTCCTGGCCCGTGATCTTGAGTAGAAACTCCTTGCTGTAAAACAATGACCAATGTTCCTCGGCATCATCAGATAACGCACCCTGGTATCTAGACACACTTGGACAGCAAGAACGCACATCCACCCGCAAAGACGCGGACTTCACAATACCAACTTAACTGAAGAATTTGAAAATTGTGACTGTCGCGTTGATTGGCCAAAGGGTTGACCCTATAATTGTGTGAGGAGAAATTCTATTGGCTTTTACTGAAGAATTTGCATGGGCACGGAGCCACGGACACAAAGAGCTGTGAACTACCGCTTACCAGCCATGTCTATTGTTACAATCACATCAAGGAGGTTGTTTGAGCTGCCTAATTACCCGTATTTCACAGTAAAACAATACCTGCCTAGAAAGATGTGAAACATGCCGCTGTGATTATCAACAGCTTGAAACATCGGTAGAAATGTAACGTTCAACGTTCTCACTTATTTTGTACAATCAAGAACGTAATCCGGGACAAAAATTTAGTACATCGAGTCAAGGAGGTTGTATCTTGACATAGATCATTTCACGTATATTGTGCGTCGACAGTAGCCAAAGTTACAGACGGTAACCGATAAAATGGACAGTATTTTGTCCCGTGTTCTCTCCATTCTTTTGACAAAAAGCTGCCCATAAATCAGAACGCAGTCCTATGTTTTCCCTATGCCCAACGTCGTTTCAGTTCAACTTCCTCGCACTGACGCGACAGGCACTCTGTATTTGCAGCTATAAAAACATCGTACATCACTAGTTTGCGAATATCCAAATTAAACTTTTTTGGTTATTTTACTTTATTTTCCTAGCTCTTCATACAAAGGGGGCTGATCACGTAACTGATTATCGCGATATACGCAGAAGTCTATTGCAGCAGTTCAGATTTGTGTATATTGAAACAGAATCTCAGTGTGAGTGCAAAATAATTAAAGAAGAAAATAAGAATAATTCAATGAACGCTGGGCGTTTGTGGCCTTTGTCTGTGCTAGTCTAGACAAAACAATACACATCCGGCTAACGAACTGCTGTTTATGTAATGAAAATGAAGAGTTTGTTTAAGCAAGGAAGTTGAAACCTCCTTGGTTTAAGACATACTTTCCTACAAGATCTAACGTTATCCCTAGCATATATTTTTTTTCCGACATGTAGAAATGAATATGAATGGCCCCCAGAGTAACTGCCTTCGGACCGTAGGATTTCCAAATAAGTTGGAAAAATCAGGCAAATCACAGCTTCATTAATTATGACTGTTTTTTAGTATTTTGTAGACCTTTCTAAAAATGGGGATGCCGTTTCTTTTTATAGTTGTATTTTGCTCCACTTTGTTCTGTCAGACGATGTCACGGGTAGACATACCAACCATTCAATACCCCCTACAGCCCCCCCCCCTTATTTTGTGTTTAAAATGTAAACCTCATTGCTTGTTAATTGTCCAAGCATAGCCTAGGCTGTGTTGCAGGGGTAGTAGTTGCCGTAAACAGTAATAACCCGTGACTCAAGCTTTGCTTTGAAGTAGGCGCCGCCAGGCTTTTGTCTGCCTATTTCCCCTACACGTCTGGTGTAAGGGTCCTAGAAATTCCTGTACAAGCGCGAGTCCAGGCATGTAAGAAAAAAACAAGGACCTTACACGCTGAACCAGGAAAGTCATGTACACAGCCAGGACACAGAACGTTTCACAGGTGTGTAAGTCCCTTGAAACACCTGGAAATTAGAGTTTTTGTGCAGTGACTATTTTTTTAATGCTGTCAACTGCAGGAATGTTTAAAGTCTTTATTGGTTTTCATTTTTCTACTTCTTCGAGCTTGTTTTTACCTGTACGCTGGAGGCGTAAGTCTTGTAAGTGATGTACTGATCACGTTGTTCACACCTCTCATATATCATCGAAGATTAACGGAAAGAGATATAAAAGGTGTGGACAACACTGATGATTATTCAAAATACACTCACTGTGAAATGATTTCTATTATTAATGCGTTTCTCGTAGAGGTGGTGGCCGATAAAGAAATTTCAGGTCCAGATATGGTCCGGGTCCAAAGGATCAGGTCCAGGTCCGGACTGGAACCTCATTAGTCTGTGAAGATTTGTGAATGGGTGATTCTCAAAACATTTCTTTATTTCGTTATAAATAATTCTGGTTTGGTTGAGTATCGGACGTCCATGGGTTTTTTAAAATCATATATTTATGTAAACAACGGCTTATATGCAAGACCCACCAAATGTAATAAGTTTTCCTTAAATTTAGTTGGCAACAATTTCAAGAAATTTTGCCTTGTTTTCGTGTTGGCAACAGTTTTTTGAAAGCCATTTTGACGACAATCCCTAATATTGGTTCTAAGAGTGTTTTTATGCACATTTAGTTGCTAATTAATGATATTTTCTTACATAAATGAAAACTTATGTTATCTAGAATGTAATTGAAAATTCGTCAATTATGCTAATTTGATGATTTCGTCGGAAATTATGTTGATATCATTAAATGAAGACTTGGTGGTCATATGCTAATTCGTCAAAGTTACAGGAGTTAGAAGGGGCGGACCGCGTAGCGGGACCGCCTAGCGCAGCGGGACCGTGTTCGGCCCGTGACCGAGAGTTCTCGGGTTCGAATCCGGCTGCCGCATTACCGATGTTGTGCCCTTGGGAAAGGTACTTTACATGACTTTCCTCACTTTACTCAGGTGAACATGAGTATCTAGCTTCGGCTAGGGCCGTCCCTCGGACAGGGCGTTAAATGGAGGTCCCGTGTCTGAGGAGAGCCATACCCCAGGCACGTTAAAGAACCCGCCACACGAGCGATGGTGCGGTGTGAGTGGTTCAAAACCTACCGTACCTTGGCCGCACCTGTGGCATTACTGTCTTATTGAGGTCACCTGAGTGGCGCCGAATGGCAGCTGGCTCCAGACACTTGCGACAGTCGTATTGAGGTCACCTGAGTGGCGCCGAATGGCATCTCGCTCCAGACCCGACAAAGCTCGCTCCTAACCCTTGCGATTTAGCCCCGCCTATTGTAAGCTCCTCGCAATTCAGCCCCTGGCTGCAAACTGCAAAGAGTGAGTAGACGGCCCACCCAATAACAATAACAGGCCTCACAAGCCAACTACCACCCCCCGTCCACGACGTCCACATTCAAATAAGACAAGCAATTATAATATCCTCTATGATATCAAATAATAGAACATATAAATGAAAATACAAATACAAATGAAAACTATTTCATTGCTACAATACTAAAGTAATTGGTCAAGAACAATTGAAAGACTTTCTTTAAGCAACTAACATTTGATTTTGGGTAAAAAATTGATCCAGGAGCTCTCAGTTACCAATTTTAAAATCCAATAAGATCTAAATATATCTCGACACTTACTGATAATGATGAGCGAAATTCTTGCAGCTAAAGACCGTCCTGGAGTTGCAGAAACTGCCTCGCGAACAGAGTTCAAAAACTCAACACACGTCCTGCAGGGTATAAACAGACAGGTAGACTAATGAATAGATTAAAAACTGTTTGTGCTATGATGAAACAAAACAGTTGCTCAGATGTTTATTATTCATTTTTACCGTGATTATTGCACTACCAAAAATGATTTTTGCTTGTTTTGCTTACCCCATGGACAATTCTTATATGAAAAAAAAATATTCTTGCAGGAAGAAAATGTAGAATAAAATTCTAAGCAAAACAAGAATCTACCAAAAAATCTTAATTCTCATGCAAAGAACAATTTTCTTATTCTTCTTTGGTGAAGAAAATTTTTTCTCACACCTAAGAACTTTAAGCAAAATCTTCTTGCTTTTTCTTATGGTGCAAGAAAAAAAATCTAGAAATGCTTATTTTTTTAAAACTCTTAAGAAATACAAGAATTTTTGCTCTTGATGTAAGAAAAGTATTCTTGGTGTAAGAATATTAATCTCAAAAATGTCTAAAAAAATTCAAGCAAAAATTTGCTTGCCCCATGGACAAGCACGTTTTTCTTAGATTTCTTGGGGACGGAATAATTTTCTTCCTGGAAGATAAATTTTCTGTGAGGAAGAAAAACAAGATACACAGAAAAAATCATTTTTGGTAGTGTGCTCAGATGTTTATTATTCATTTTTACCGTGATTATAAGTACACACGTATTCATTTCAATGTTCTAATACGTAAATTTCTCAGAAAAAATATCAGTAAGAGGACTAATATATAAAAACATGGCACTGGGAGAAAAAAACAATTTTCTACTTCATTTTTTTTAAAGAATTATATTCGTGGTTACATATTGTTCACCACAGCATGGCATAGGAGCACATCAATTGAAAGTGGTCACTTGTTTTGCTTAAGCTTAACCTTATTTTGATTGCGGGGGAGGGTGGTTAAGGCCTGCGCAAACTTTCATGTCACATAACGCCAAATTTGGTGACTTTTTTCAACATTTTGTCGTTTATTTAGGTTCTGATAACGTATTTGTCACGTCTATTTGCTATATTGCTGCTATTTTCTAATACACATATCTGTTTGCCATATTTCAGGTCATTCGGACAAGGAACGACAGGAGAAGAAGTCTAAGAAGAAGAAGAAGAAAAGTGACGAAAAAAATATTTTCACTCCGTACCTACGGTATGGTGGAGTGAAAATGATTAATCACATTAATTATATAGACAACCAACCAAACAGGTTTGCGGGTCTAGTGAATGACGCAGGTGCGAAACGCCTGAGGAAATAACTGGGTCGTCCTAGAAAATTCTTCAGAAGTAAAGAAGACATTGCCTCTGTATCTACAGTCAAGGGTTGACGTTATTTGAGGAAATATTGGTATGGTCGCGTGATGTCGTCTTTATTTGCCTTGACGCTGTTGTGTTTTATCGCCGTGGCTCTCTTTCGTCCTGTAGAAGCCAGGTCAGGTGAGATTTGTATGATATCTTCTTCTTTCGGTTAAGGCAGCTGCCGCCATTATGTTCAAAATTATGCTGCCTAAAGGGAGAGTCTACTACAAGATTGGGTATGGACAAAAACAGAATGCTGTAACGGGGAGGAAGGGAAGTGAACTTGAAGTTGTGAAGAGTGTGACTGAGAGTTACAGTACCTGTGATGTCAGACTGTTCCACTCTTTAGCCGTACTGGGAAAGAAATGATGTTTCTATTTCTATCTGTATGTGTTTGTTTTGCATGCAAGGGTATAACGAACCGCTGGTGTTGCTTTTGTCTAGTTGAGTAATTTATAAAGCGTTGACCTTCTCGCCAAACCGAGTCAAACGCCTTTTAAATATCTATAAAACATGAATATAGTGTTTTGTTTTCGGATGTGTATTTACTAATTAGTGTATCCATGACAATTTGTTCCTGACGAGATAGTCGTGAATGGGTATGGCTTCTATACTGTTGACGTCTTTAAAGACAAGACTGAAGCGTGCATGTCACGAAGAATGGGCCATCCTAGGGTTTTCTGAAGTTGAGATATGCAAGTGGTGTTCCTATGATCATTGGTCATGTATCCACTAGCCGCCTTCTTCAGTACAGATGGAATATTCTCCTCTAACAACACGTTTGACTGTCAGAGCGTGTTGTCGCTTGCACTGGTCCCAAACTATGGCTGCGTTTTCTAACTTAGGTCTAACTAAAGCTGTGTATGCTTTTACCTCTCTGCTTGCCCCCTTACATTCCTTTTGCTCCCCTCCCTTACATTCTTTTTTGTTGTCTGAAACTGGTTCGACAAGTTGGCATCTTGCAGCAAGCTGAGCGTGTATTTCTGGTACTCCTCGACGGATCGCTAGGGTGGGCTTGTACCATGAATACCAAATGCACTTTCACCGTGACTATAACGTTATGAGGTTGGGCAGCCTCTATTTAAACGTACTAATGATTTATCTTTTGAATTGAACATGGAAGGACGGAAGAAACTAAGATGTGGTGTCCCTGGAGTCCCACGAGCGCCCGACCGCATTGTGGGAGGAAGGGACGCAATCCACGGGGCGTGGCCATGGCAGGTAACTACGGGTTACCGTCGCATTTGTATCGTCACGAATATGCAAATAAGCATACGCCGGATTTGACGACCACACAATCGGAATATGACCTTACGATGCACGTGGCTCCACTCATGAACAGATTTGCAACATTCTGACTATGTGGTCGTGTAATAGGGCGTTTGTTCATTTGCATGTTTGTGACGAGACAAATGCGACAGTAACCTAACTACGCCACTAAGCCCTCAGTCACAGAGGTCAGAACGCATGTGCGGCGACAGGAATTATAGGTAATATGTCAAAGGGTAAGGCCATTCCTTGTCACGAGCTTTATTTTGATTTGCATAACAATGTCCAGACGGGTTTTGTTTTCGAACTCGGGGCCTTACCCTTTGACATATTACCTAGAATTCCTGTGGTCGCACATGCGTTCTGACCTCTGTTAAAGGGCTTGGGTGATTTTGGAACAGTCTATTTAGTTGTTGCATGAGGAGGGAGATGGCTAAAAATATGCTGTATTTGCTCTCAAGAAAATGTTGGCCTTTTTAGTTACCTTTCTACTTACCATCGAAAATTCGGGGGTACGTGTGTATACACTTAAAAAGTAGTCACTGATGATTAAAATTCTATTAACTGTATACGAACGTGACAAATGAATTGCTTTAACCATTGCTGTGGTCTAATTTTGCTTTTATAATGTAGGTATCCCTCCAATATTGGGGCATTATTCACTTCTGCGGCGGTACCCTGATCAACAAGCGATGGGTGTTGACGGCTGCACACTGCGTGGAAGAGTGAGTAATGTTTTATGAACTCTCCCTAAAGCTAACGGCACAACCCGCCGTACGTACAAATACGTGCTGTCTACGTGCCAAAGCATGGGCAATCTTTTGGGATCCGTAACTGGAAAGTACCGCCTCTGTACGAACTCGTATAGGGAATCCGATGGATTTTTGGAGCACGCGAACACGCCGTAGAACTTTACGTGAAGGCAAAATTTTGTGTGCCATCGGGCTGCGGATACGCAGATTGAAGTGATAAAACGATAAGATTTGAAGTGATAAAACGTGACATCACAACTACCAAAGTATTAATTCCTAAACATGTAGTAAAGAAGTGAACTACTGTAGCAAAGGTGATACTAGTGTAGTGCACTGGTATCCCTTGCCAAGTTGGCAACTTGGCATGGCTACCTCCCTAGTGCCACTTCTACAAGTATGGTTATTAGGCTACAACACAACATGTTTGCCTATATTGGTCTATCTGGCCAACAAAAACATTCTTCCTTTGATTCTAAAATCGGGCGAAAATCAATTCAGCGCGCTGATGTCATCCATCAAATGTACTTACTGTGGCCTAAACATTATCATAACGTCCTTGGTGGAGATAGTAATTGCATTGGATATATTTTCATCAACAATTCTGATGTACGGGCATTGGCGTTTACGTTGCAGCGGAACGAAGCCCCATGTGACCTTGGGAGAAAGCAGACTGTCCAAGAACGACAGTACAGAGGTCACCATTAAGACCAAAAAAGTCTTCATTCACCCGGGTTACGGAGTATGGTACAACCTCTACGATGCTGGTGAGCTCTTCTTATGAGTCTGTATTGAAAGTCTGGTTTCTAACATTTTACTGGATTCTTCTTGTTGAAGATTATGCTGCCTATGATATGAAAGTCTACAAAGCTTCTGGAGACTTCTGGCTTTAGGTTCCCAGAATTCTGCAGAAAACTCCAGAATCGTCTTTGTTCCCGGAGAGATTTCATTGAAATCTACATATTAACTACCTTTTAATATACCATGATTTCAGATCTTGATTCATTTGGTTAATCGCTTTTCAAATTTTTGAGGTTTGTCCGAAATTAATCTGGAAGTTCAAATTTAACCTGGAGGGTGTTATATGTAATTTGAAACTATCTAGAGTGGAGCTGAGGGCTACCTGTGCTGGGAGACCGTTCCACTCCTTGACAGTTCTGGGGAAAAAAGCATGTTGCATGTATCTGGTTCGGCATGGGGGCATCTGGTAGCAATGTCGTGCCCCAACCCGTGCCCGCCCCGTTCCGTGCCCGTTCAGGCACGGAATGGGTCACAGCCCGACTTCCAGTTCTATGCCCAGAAGTGCTGTCAATCCTTATGACTGACGGGATAGTGATAACTGATTATTCACGCCCATGTTTCCAAATAAGGCTTGATCTTGCCCTGAGGCACGGTCCTGGACAGTCACCGTGTGTCCCAAAACCGTGCTTTTGCCCCAGGCACAGTTCTGGGCACACGGAGTTGCCCCGAATCGTGACCAGGCACAGCTATGGACACAGGGGACTGCCCCGAACCGTGCCCAGGCGCTGTTCTGGGCAAGCGGGGGCCGCCCCGAAGCGTGCCCTAATTTTTTTTCGGGACAAATCTGTATTTTACCCAGAATCGTGCCTTGTAGTTAAATCTAGTCTTTCTTGGATATTGTTGTAGAAATTATTGTTGCAGAAATTGGTGCTAAGACGTCCGTCTGTTTTTGCCACAACAACTCTAAGTCTGTAGATATTCCAAGACGAGCGTGAATTACGTTGATTCTTCCTCACCCCAGCGCGCCGAAAAAACAAAGATGGCGGGGCTGCAGGAAAAAAAAGCACGTTGGACAGACTCCTCCCCTAAAACTAAGCTCCGCCCCCAAGCACAGTATGGGACAAGGTCCCCTGAGTGCCCAGAACTGTGCGCAATTGGGCACGGTTCGGGACAGTCATCGCGAGTGCTTTTGCCCCAGGCACAGTTTGGGACACGCGGGGACTGCCCCAAACCTAGGCACGGTTTGTGGCAAGGCACCGTTCGGGGCACAACAGCATGCTGAGTGAGGCATTGATCACGTAACGGTAGTTCATCTTTATTCACGAGGTAACCTATATCCGTTGCTTTTAAGCGAGATATTTAGGGATATCTATTCGACGGCCGTTAGTTTCAAATTGCAATATTTTCACAGCATTCCAGTCTGCAACAGTCGTCTGTTGACTTGATATCCCTGAATAATCCGATTTTATATACAACGGTTAAAGGTACCCCGCGGATAAAGGGGACCTAGCGTTACATAGAAACGTCACAGACCATATGGTATTCCGTTTTCTGTCCTCCTTACAGCTCTCCTGAAGTTGAAGAAACGAGTTCGTTTTAACAAGTACATCCGCCCTGTCTGCGTACCCAGCCAGAACTCCCCACTACCTCCACCTGGCACGGTCTGTTCCATTACCGGCTGGGGGTCAACCAGGGAAGGTATGTTGCAATGACCCTAATTGACGCAGCCGCAGAAGGCCCATTTCAAGTCAATAGTATTTTAGCAAATTTTAGCAGGAAAATGTAAGAAACATATGCATTTCTTGAAACATATTGGTGAGGTGATGCAGTAAAGGGTGCAGATGTTCAGATTAGGCAAAACAACAAGTTTTGGTCCATTGTTTTAGGTCTGTGCTGACCCCTAATTTGAAGTTTTCAGACCCTAAACTGACGTCACGAGAAGCCATGATGGCGGCATATTTGACAGCTGCGATAACTTTTGCTGGTCGGAATTTAAAAAAATAAGACTTTTGGACACTTGAAATAGCGGGCTGCTGTGTGGGGTGAGTTCTTATGACTTGGAATATTCACGGATGAGATTTTGACATCCTTAACTTGCCTATTTTCACATAACCTTACATAGATTCCTATTGATGTTTACTGTTCACTGAACACTTTGCTTTACGTTTCGGTATTAAGGGTGTCTATTAGCCTCTTCAAAGCTCTGTCGATCGGTGGTCTAATTGTAGAAATTGGACGAATTGAGTCAATAGTACGCCAGGGGAGTTAGCCGGCCAGAAAAATCAGTATCCTCAAGATAAGGAGCCTAGCGTACTGTTGACTCTATTTGTCCAATTTCTACAATTAGACCACTGATCTTACGAAGCCTGGTAGAGGCTAGTGCCTATATTTTAATGTAAATCGTGGAAGAAATAGGCTGTCAAAAATCACCTAGCTGAGTTTTACGCTATCCGAGTTTGAGTTTATTTAGAAGTAATAGGAACAAAAGCAACAAAACATAGTATCACAGCCTACGGAGGGACATTCAACGGCACCAGCAAACCTTCTCTTGTCTGTACTCTGCTATCTCAACCGTCACAATCAGTTCCTGACCGCCCTGCTTATAAATATTAATGAGCTTAGCCTAACATATGTGAGATCTCTTTTAAAAACTGATAGGCCTATTTTCTGATTGGCTAACAGCTGTATTGTGGTGACGCCCATAGGAACTGATGGTGATGGTCAAGATAGCAGAGTACAGACAAGGAGTGGTTTGCTGGCGCCATTGAATGTCTCTGCGTAGGGGAACGCTATCATGTAGCTTCTAAATATGATGAAAGTTCAAATCATTGTTCTCTGTAGGTGGCTCTACTAAAAACCGTCTCCAGGAAGCTGACGTTCCCATAGTGAGTGACTACGACTGCTCTTCCGTGCATGACCTCTCGTTCGACTCATTCGTGGAGTTCTGTGCCAGGTACATGGCCGGAGGAGTCGACACATGTCAGGTAATACAATCTCGAATCTTCAAGTAGATGTGAAAAGGCAAGATCGTGACGTTTCTCAGGCTCCCGGCTCTTCTTTCTCGAAAGGAATTTGGGGTAATATGTCAAAGGTGAAGGCCCATGAGACTTAAACAGCATCGTCTCGACCATTGTTTCGATTCGCGTAACAATGTCAAAATGGCGGACTACATACAAGTCAGGGGCCTTCACCTTTGACATATTACCCAGAATTCTTGTCGCCGGGGCATGCGTGAGTCTGCGAAAGGGCGTATTCCCAACTATACCAAGCGTCTCAACATAAGTTGCAGCTGATCCTTAGTCTTATAACTGCATTCCTGTTTCTCATGTTTTATGACTTAGATATTTTTCTTCGTTGTATGTAGTTTTGAAAAGTGCACATGTGACCTGTCCACAGGGGGATAGCGGCGGCCCACTTGTTTGCGAGAAGGACGGAAACTACTTCCTGCACGGCATCACCAGTTGGGGAATTGGCTGTGCACTGCCTGAATATCCCGGCGTCTACGCACGTGTAGCCGCTTTTGCGGACTGGATCAGGGACACTATTCGTAACAACTAGGCGAGGGTCCAGAAAAACCGGTGTCACAGCGATCTCGCCCCCCCCCCCCGGGGGGACAAAATCACTAGCGATCTCTAGTTTTCAAATTTGACCTGGTACCTGCAGTTTGGCGTAACTTCACAGTCTGTAACAGGTGCAACCGGCATCAACCTCGCTAACGCCTCCTAGCGACTATTGACAAAACGTCATCTACTTCTGGATGCGTGTAACTAGTTTTCAAATTTGACCTGGCACCTGCAGTTTGGCGTAACTTCACAGTCTGTAGCAGGTGCAATGGCCATCAACTTCACTAACGCCTCCTAGTGACTATTGACAAAACGTCACCTACTTCTTGATGCTTGTAACTAGTTTTCACATTTGACCTGGTACTTGCAGCTTGGCGTAACGTCACAGTCTGTAACAGGTGCAATAGGCATCAACGTCACTAACGCCTCATAGCGACTATTGACAAAACGTCACCTACTTGGATGTTTGTAAATAATTTTCAAAATTAACCGATATTTGCATTTTTTGTTCATTTTACACAGGATAAAATCAACAAGTACCATTTCGAGAAATGTTTATTCAGGATGCTGGCTTAAGTCAGAGAGAAGTCTGGAATATACGTAGTCTTCCCCTGGAAAGTTAGATAATATATGTAACCGAAATGTCAGAGGTCGTCTCCCAAGGGAGACGGGTTTTCGAGCCGAGTTACAACTAATAATTAGCCGAATAAGCCAGGAAACTAACTGTTTATAATAATTATAAGATGACATTTTGTGCAAGATGCATAAAGTCATTATACATGTATACCGCAATGACCGCCCAATGACCCTATGAGTTTGTGATCTTTGCTTTTCTTTTGAGTTTTCCTAAGTTGCTTGTATGATTTACAAATCCGAATTGGATTATTACTTTGTTATGTTCAATCCTTTGTTAGTAGTTATTTTTTTGTACCTTGAGTTATTATTATTGTTATAGGGCTCCCTTGGAAATCAGTTACAACGTTAACTGAAGGGACTACCCTAAAGATCAATCAATCAATCAATAAATAAAATGTATTAAACCAATGTTTGAATGTCAAATGTTCTACGATAAAATGCATATCTTGAAAATGGCGGATGCATCAAAGATGACGTCACCACAATGGTCCTGTGTAGTTTTCCTGTAAGTAAGAAACATACAAGTTATACTTCTGGTTTAATTTTTTTTCTATAGACAACATAAAGATATTTGGCTAGAAAGATGAGATTGTTGTTAGGGGTGATTTGCATCAACTGTTATCTCCCCCCCATGTATTGTAGAGTCTAGTAAAAAAATAAAAGAATTTTTGGGGTCTATTAAAATGAAACTTATGAGCCCCCCCCCCCCCCCCTCGGGACGACAGATAGAATAAACTACCGCTGAAGATGGCCAACCTACACTATAGTGTAATATAATGTTGGCATGGCTAGCCTCGTCTTGTTGCAATGACCTCGAATAAACCAGGAAAATCCAAAATGGCCGCCGTTAGTGGAATCAATCATAGTGGCATGTAGGACGAATATAAAGATATATAATGTCATAATGTACGGTATTTAACTTATATATAACGTCCTTGGTAGGACTTTGTGAAAATCTAACACTTGTCACAGTCTCGTACCCAGTGTTTCCATTCGGTGACGAGCTTGTAGAACTCCTCTCCAGGGCAGGTTCTGCCTGTGGCCAGGACTTGGCGATGTCCGTACAGAGTGTAGTTAGACATCAACTTGTTCCTACAAAAATATCAATATGTACATTATTTTTCTCCCTTTGAAAATCATGTTGCTCACGATGTTCTTAGCTGCAGTCAAGTGTTTTTTTTTTCTCTTTTTTTATTTCAAATTCCTATTACTAGTTACATGAGCCATAGATTAATCAGTAATACATTGGTAAAGTTAATAGCGAGACTGTGGAATGATTTTATTTGTGCTATTTACCATTCTCTTGTTCTTTCTGTCCATCTGTTCTTTCCATCCTCCCTTGCTTCCAAGGAATCTTTCAATCCATCTTTCCAATCTTTCTTTCTTTCTCTCTTTCTTCATACCTTCCTTCACTCTTTCCTTTCTCCCTTCATTCCATCCATCCTTCCTTTCCTTTCTTCCTTTCTTCCTTCCTTCCTTCCTTCCTTCCTTCCTTCCTTCCTTCCTTCCTTCCTTCTTTTGTTCCTTAATTTTATCGTAACGTGGCTCTTATTCTTACCTCTCAACAGAAAGCTGAATCAGCATTTTGCCAGCAATAATGGCCTTCTCTGGGGGCAGCTCGTCGGTGAAATTTCCGATGAAACAAATTCCTGGTAAAAAAAGGATAAATATTTCGTTATTCAAGGCATCTAGAATTCATATTATCTGTTATTAGAACAATAAAACAAATAAAAATAATAAGCTTGGAATACGCGTTGCGCAGGCTATCAGCGTTAGTTGGGTGCGTCCAGAATACGCACGGAAAGCGTCATGTATACGCACTGATTCGCAGCAAGAAAATAGTGCTGCGCACTGCATATGCACCGAATGCGGAATAGATATGCTGAAGTTGCAATTCAAACGCCAGATGGACGTTACGTATAGTTTGATTTATTCCGAAAAAAATGCAAATCTTGTGCGTACTGCTGCGTATTGACAGAATTCCATACGGCCCTCATAAGCACTTGAAAGTATACCTAGGTGTGTGGAAACACCTTAAAGAACAGTCAATACCTAACTTAGCCGCAGAAAGAAACATAGTGTCGCGCAATGCATAAGCACCTTATACGGAATGGATGCGCTGGATTCGTTGTTCATACTCAATCTACAAAATCTTATACAGACCCCATACGAACTTGAATAAACATGTTTGTGTGACGGCACCCTTACCGATGGATCGGTAGTTCCAGTCCGGTCCCGCCTGGGCGCCCCTCGTGTCCCACCCCCGTCCTTCAAACACGTCTCCGTTCCCGCCGACCAAGAAGTTGTAGCCGATGTCATCCCAGCCTCTGGTGTCCATGTAGAGATTCTGGATACACACTATGAATACGTTCATTAGCTTAGGAAATGACTGAAATGATGACTGATATGACAATGAAGGTTAACGGTTCTCAGTTTGATGATGAAAATAGGAAGAAAGCCGTTGCGATACGTTTTCCGCAATCTCCTTCTTCATTCTTCATATCAAAATTGATCGACTGTTACCATGTTCTTGGTAAAGTATCGGACATTCTGCGGTGTTCGATTATACATAATGTAGCAAGTGGCAGGACAGAGATGGAGAGCTGGTTACTATATGTAGATGATCATGAATATGGTTGAGTGAAAATAAACAAATCAGTAGCTCCATATGGTGAAGCATGTGAAGGTAAACGTTGTGCATTTGCTTGCAAATGCTACTTTCCTATTCACAAGCAATTCTTTATCAATGGATCTTACCTGTATCCAACGTACACTTTCTTCACATTGGGACCTGTTGAAACACACGTCTGGTTCGTAGCTATGGTGGATGAAGACATAGGGGACAGGTGACGTCATGTTGGCACGTGACCTTGGTGGTCTCGCACCCCATTCTGCTCGGCTGACGATGGTGACCTGAGATTCACCTGAAATATAGTAGTTATAAATATTAATATTTCCTGGGATTTCAATCGTCTTTGTACACAACTAGTAAAGACTAGAAGTAGCATTTTGTAAGTATCAGCACGATCATGTGCGCCAATAGGAATTATAGGTAAATCGTTCTCGTCTCGACCATTGTCTCGTTTTGTTTCTTGTTTATTTTTTCTTTCTCAAGGGCTTTAGCCTTTATTACCCATAAGTCCTGTAACCGCACATGCGTACTTGGAACGGTGAACGTGTTTATTAATGACCCTTCCTGGGCAGCAATAAATTATTTCCCTAGTTGTCGTCGCAGTTTGGGATCCAATCCCACCCAAATATTATTTTTTCCGAAAAACATCATGACAGCTAAAAAGAGTCATTTACACCATAGCTCGGTTCACCATACCGAGTACGCATGTGCAGCGAAATGGATTATGGGTAAATGTCAAAGGTGAGATCCTATGAGGCATAAGGTAGCATTACACAGTTTTTCAACTATGAGGATTTACACTGTTAAGGACACAGGGGTGAAGAGGTCGGACGACTCAAAAATTCATATTGCATGGTACAACCTACAAAATATCTAAAATGAGCATAAAGTTTATGGCTCGTTCTCTTGTAAAAGCCACTTGGATTTGACCCCATGCGGAGGTCACCGAACTGCAGCCGACGCACAGGTAGGACCGGGCAACAGTATCAAGGCGCAAATTTAAGTCGGCCGAAAAAGCATCGTAATCCAACTAACTTATGCATCACCAAAACTGATGTATTCTTCTACCATTCACCACAGTTTTCACCTCGCTGTTGTGCACGGAAGAATAGCTACGGCCTTTGTAAGTACTGTGGCGCACTACTTTATACCCGAACTACGATGCTTAAATGTATTATAGAGCCTTTGTCAGTTACTTTTTTTTATTTAGAACATTATTTAGAACACCTCAATAGTTACCTGTGTTGTTTATTTTAAAACACCATAGCCGTTACCTGTTTTGTTTATTTAGAACGTAAGAATTATTCCTTGTTCCGAAAAAAATGTAAAATTTTATTTTCAATTCATTGATGAAGAAAGGTGGACACCTTTCGAAACGTCAATTAAAAATTGACAATTATCCAGAAGTAATGATTGATTCTTCTTCAATTTTTACGAATGAGGACGGGGGTCGCCCGTAAATACAGTGTTATGCAACGACGAAAATCACATCTGAGCGTGGGAATTGACTATAGTAGAGACGAGATTATTTACAAGTAGGGGTCCTTGACCTTTGACATATTAGCTACAACTCTGTCACTGGGCTGTGTACCCAAAGTTACAGTGTACATTGTATTTGAAAGCAGTCTGTTTAACACAAACTCCGCTGTTCAGGATTAAATGACGGAACGTAAAAAGCGTGAATAAATCAGGCTAGACCATACATATTTACAAAGCAAACAAAACAAATAACGTAACTACAAATTTGGACCTATTGAGTAAACAAAGGTTTTATAGTAGCCCGAAGAGACTGATGTTGAGAAATCAGTCAAAACTGTTTGAAATGTGTGAGAAATTACATTTAAGTAATGGGTATAATGTTGTTGCTATGTTCTTGTGTCCCATAAATGGTGATATACGCAATTCTTTTAACAGTGCTCTCGATGTAGACACCCGATGTAAAAAGTTAACCAAAGACGACCTATTTGTTTTATAATGACAGCCACAGACAACACCGAACAACAAAAACTATGTGAGTTCGTATACACTTGCTTTAAGAAGAAGGAAGAGGCATGTCAACAATGACTATAGTGATAGCATAGCTCAAAATGTTTTGTTTATCCAACTACTCGCTGGTACCAATACTTGTAATAGTATCTAGTCTCTAGTATTCAATGTCGAATCACTGCATTTAGCCCATGTGGGCAAGAACATGCAAGTAAAGATCATATTATTGTTGTTGCTATGTTGATAATCATTGGTTGAGGGAGGGGAGCTTACCATTTGTTGTCTCTATCACGAAAAACACAACCAGAACAACGGTAATGATGAGAATGACTTTGACAACAACAGCAACCAGCCCGCATTTTGTTGTCTGTTTCTTTTGATGTTGTTCCGCTGCGTTCCTCTTGTCACTCTCCACGTCCATGGTGTGTTGAAGTGCTGGAAAAATGTACTTGCCGATCAATCTAGGGCTAATATTGCACTTTGAACATGCAATTTCAATCATTTACAGCTATTACTTCTGAAGCTGATAGGAGAGGTGTAGCAGTGTTTGATGTAGAGCTAGTTTGCACTGTAGGTCCGCCTGGGAAATAAAGGCAATTACAATAACCCGATGGGTGGTAAATGATACAGAACACGAAGCGTTAGGCTGGAGGTAGGACACTCCACAGTTAGTTTAAGAGAGTACATTCTGTTGACAATAGCAAAGTCTGGTGAGATTACCATTGATTTAAGGGTGTGTCGCAGCAAAAAATACGCCAAAACTCCTGTTAGGATTCCCATTTCCGTCACATTTACACTTCATTTTTCTTTTTAAATTTAGAAACAACAATACTTACATTTGTTAAATGCAAATACTAAGACAAATGTTTTGACAGTCTAGTACTATAATTGCACATCGAGGGATAACAAATACTGGTGTGTCTGAACGAATTACATGGGTAACTTCACATGCAGTACATTGGGTAAATACATGTACGAGTAGTACATTTGTAAAATATTGGGAAGCCTAAGTCCTAGGAATATATACAATCTGTTACTACACTGTGATTAAACATGGAGTAGTCTAACGATAGAAGGGGGTTTATTCATAAGTATCGAAAGGAAATTGGTACAATCAATCTAAATTGGCTGTCACACTACACACTTCTTGCATGTTTTGTTTTTGTGTGTGTGAAGTAACTGCACAATGTTCTGGCTATTAGTAAGTTCTACGTGTATCTGCATTGTGCAACCTTATCTCAGTGGCAGGTATACGCTGAAGTTAACTTTAACCAGACTTGTACACGGCATTCTTTGATTAACGTCATACTTTGGCGATAAATTCCGTTCAGTAGTTTGATAAAGAAAAAACTCAGAATGCGAATTAATCGACCAACACCTCACGCCATTTTACGCAAGATAGTTTACACAGTAGAATGTGTCTCGGGACTAACACAGGAGTGGTTAGACAATAGAAGGCAGAAATACTATATTAGAGATATAGCTAGAGAGATCGGTGAACAGGGTTAGATATAAGTTGTCCTGAATGAAATGTCATACCTTTTTGTGAGCAGTTTTTTGTTGTTGTGCGGGAACGGAAGAATTCTCGTCTCGTAAGTCAGAAACCAAAGTTGCGAATAAAGCGGTATCGCACTGTATAAGTTTGTATTGTGGGTCCGCGTGGGAATTAAATCCGCGTCCGAATTTAATCCGCGATAATGTTCGGTTAAACTACAAACCAGCGCGAGGAGGGGGGGGGGGTCTGTGTCATTTTTATCTCCATGAAAAATGGGGATATAGTTTTGGGTGTGTCTGTCTGTCTGTCTGTCGGCCTGTGTGTGTGTGTTTGTGTTTGTGTTTCCGGATATCTGTGGTCAGCATAACTCAAGAACCTCTGAACGGATTGCTATAAAAAAATGGTATGTTGGTAGATGTTGAGAAGACAGAGGTCAATGTCAATTTTGGGCCCCCTGGTATGTAACCTTGGTACTGCAACAGAAATCTCGTTTTTTTGTATCTTTCGACCTGGATGTGCTATGGTCTTGATTTTTTGGGTGGCTGATAGCTCGTGACGTGAGGAATATGTTGTGCATGTTTGGGTCCCCTAGCAGGTTGCTCTGGAACTGCAGGGGCGTTTTTCTCAAAATCTTATAAGGAGGATAACTGGACAAGGGAACGACAAATTTAGACGATATTTGGTATGTAGTTAGCTTCGACAGAGATGTACATCATCACGTGCAAATTATTCAAACTGGCACTTAATTTGCATCTTTCCCAGATGCGGACGGGACTGTGGGGCGATTTCTAGAAATTATATCCACATTATAAAGTGTTTATTCTTACATGGGATGATTTTTTTAAATTTTGAACACTTCATTTAAAGGAGGGTGGAGTGAAAATTGCTGAATTTGCTCGTAGGCAAATACCGGTCTTTCTAGTTAACATTGCATTATATATTGAATAGTGGATACACGTACGTCTCATAATACAGACTCGGAATCTTGAATTTATCGAATAAGCTAAATAACACCACTGACCTGGTTAATTCAAGAAATAAGTGTCATGTTTTTATATAGTCCTCTTGCTGATAGCGATATTTTGTTTTGCTGGAAAATGTACGCGTTAGAACAATGAAATGAATAAGTGTGTACTTATAATCATGATAGAAAATAAATAACAAACATCTGAGCAGTACAGATAACATGAAATATGAATGTGCAATAAAATATTTTGTTTCATCATTGCACAAACAGTCTTTTAATCTATATATTAGTCTACCAGATCGCCTGTTCATACAATAAAGGACGTGTGTTAGGTTTTTCCACTCTGCTCGCAAGACAGCTTTTGCCATTCCAGGAAGATCTTCAGCTGAAAAGTGTTGCTTATCGTTACCAGTAAGTGTCGAGTCATATTGATCTTCATCTAATTTCCTAATTAGTAACTTAGAGCTAATGGATCAATTTGCACCCCAATTTAAATGCTAGTTTCGTGAAGAAATTCTTCCAATTGTTCTTGACCAATTTCTGTATTATTGTAGCAATTCTAAATACTTGGCGCTGAAAAGGTTTTTCATTTGCACGTCCTATTATTTGATATCACGGCGAATAGTATAATTGATTTCAAAGCTTATTTTACCCTTGTGATTTATATTTGCAAACATGTCTCAAGTTAATTCTAACGTAATGTCATGACGAAATTCAGTCATTTTAGCTGCTATGTTTTTTGTTGTTGATACAATGCTGACAACGAAAATTAATAAGAAAAGAAACGCAACCTGAAAGTGCATCCTGTATGTTTTGCATCATTTCTTTACTAAGGCCCAGTGGATTTGAAATTCTGTTCTTGGATTGAAAAGAAAAGAAAAATCAACATTAACACAGAGTCGATGATTTGTGGAACACCTCATCGCTGTAACTTAGTTTTCCTTAGTTCCTTTCAATCCTCTTTCCATTTTGTTGTCTTGCTTAAGGAGTTTTGAATACTACACATTTTGCTGAGGTACGTACGTTTGGACAGAGACTAAATTCATTACCCTAGACGGTGAGCGAAAGTACTCTCCAAGCAGAGGTTAGGTCCTGTAGTAATGTCAACCTCCAGTCAAGAGTCGCCGAGTATTCAAGAACATGACGTCTTGGAGGAAGATTCCCAGTATGTAGTTGACGATGGACTTGTAAAAATGAGCAGTTGCACACCTCAGCTCGATACCACAAATGACCACCGTCATACTGCAGAAAATAATGACATCCCCTTGGTGGGAGTCGCTGATGTATATTTTGTCTCCGACGAGAACAACACAAAAGAGTCTGCCATGTACTGTGCCTCTGATGAACATAATGCTATTGGGGACATAAAAGACGAATCCAAAGTCGAGCACTCAGGCAGTACAGTAATAATTGATTCCGACAGTAATCAAAATGCTAACATATCGCAGCTTAGCACAACAGAAGATGGTGCTAGTGGTGAAACATGGCATAATGACCTCTCTGACGATGACGATGACATGGAACCATACGCGGTTACAGACACGTGTGAAAATGAGACATACACTGCAGGTAAAACAAGCTATGAATCTACCGCACAGAACCCCCACGAAAATCAGTCTACAGATTCAATGAACAGTAGAAACTGCGGCTCTGGTTTACAAAAGTTTTGCGATTCTTCAAACATTAATATACTTGAGCCAAATTCAATGTACGTAGCAGGAGTTCGACAAGAGGCTTCGGAGGACAAAAGACACAAGCTTCGCAAACCGGAAGTGAACATTATTCGCGGTAAGATTTCGGAAGTTAATTTGGTGTTTTTTTTTAATAAAGACTTAGGTCCATATGTAGCCTGTTTTTCATACATTTCCCAGTTGTAACAATCTCTGCATTCCTCGTTCATGCAATATCCATAAGATTTTCTTCAGTTCAATTCTATACATGCTAAATACATTTAACCCAAGAAAGTTGCAAAATGCAGACATTTAGAAAATGTAAGACTGGTGGGTGCTTTCATTCTTTACATTTCTATTTATTTAATTTCTATTCCATTCTTTCCTGAAAGTTCCACTATTTTATTTACTTTTCTTTAATGATAACTCGTTTGTTGCAGGTAATGACAAAATCTTATATTTGCTTTATTTAGCTTCTGTGCCAGTCATCATGTCAAACTGTGTAGTTCTTCATTTACTATCAAATTCCGCAGTTCGAGAACCGTCGCAGTGGCCAGTTTTTTTTAGAAACTTTCTTGTTTTGACTTTGTCAAGCATGCTGTTTTACAGGGTATACATTATACTGCCTCTATGCTTTGGCGGCTTTACTATCAAGTTTCCTTGTGGGAGTAACCATCACAGGTGTCGTGATAGGGGTCTACCGCAACGCCGAACAAATTAAAACGGTAAGGTCAACAGAATAGGGGATCCGCCAGCCAATCCCACCCCATTGAAATGTGTACAAAAAGGTACAGAAAGACAATAACTCAACTTTCTGACGTTACTGGCATACAGACTTACCCTCATATGAAAGCCCATCATCTCAGCTGTGATGAAAGCCCACTGTCATTAGAAATCATACGGCATAATTTGTAGAAAAATACCCCCAAACCCTACCACCCCCTCAAACGCATAACCACCAAGGGAACAGACCCGTTCACAACAAGGAAATAGTCCCAACTTCATATCCCCTGATAACCACAAAAACTCAGCTTTTTTGGCCATAATCAGAAAGTAGAAAACCTCCACAGTCACATTGACCTCAAAACTGCCAGAAATTACCCATTTTTCCAAGAAAAAAAATCTTAAAGTTTTAGGCCCGGAACTACACCATCAATTTGCATGGCGGATCGCTGGCGGATCCCCAATAGGCAAAACATTTACAATGCGGTCCCAAACGCAAAGCTGTCTGTACATATGTAAATCTTTACGTTTTGTGACTGCATCTGTGAGCAGCGACACCTGTCCTACAGTACAATATGATCCAGTCAGAATTGCCCTGAAGAAGGTGACAGCGTTGATGAGAATAACGCAATGGTTGTATAAAAAGAGTCTCTTTATTCAGTTACGTACCAACCTGATGAAACTATTCACTGAGGCAACATCAATAACGCTAATGTTTTACATATTAAGTAACTCTAAAAATACAAAACAGGGTAAATGTTTAGTAAACAATATTCTATTGCTATTGTTTTCAGGCAAGCCACATGCAAAGCGTCAACAACCGCAGTACGTTCAGTGTAACAGAACTTACTACTGTACAATAGTTCACATTTGGAGCTCCAATGGTACAAATACACCCATCCTCGGTACAATCAATGGTACCAACTCACCTAGCCTTGCGGATTACAATGGTACCAACCCACCGAACTATTGTAACACCCATGGTACTAACCCACCCAGTCATAAGACAACTCGTGCTGACCCACCCCACCATGGGAGCATCAAGCCAACCGTCCAAAAAAGTAAGTATTATGAAAATAGAATCAGCTTAAGCTGGCAACGGCTGTTGTGCTGTAACGGTAATTTAGTTCAACTTACTATTCCTGGTTTGTTGGTCAACGTTGCATTAAAATCACGTCCGTTGCATTGGATTTCATGCTAGACCGTCCTGTTGGCAAACTATTGCAATGATACATTTCTTATAAATGGTACTTTCTGGAGGGTACAGATCACCAATGGCCGGCAGGCATCTACAGCATTCATAACATGTCAGAAAAAGGCTGTCAAAAGTCACCTACCTGAAGTTTAGTCGTTGGAAAACTCATATTGGCAGAAAAGTATGGCTTCTAAACTGTCCGTCTACGAAATTTGAAGCATTTCGGTTCGGTGCAAAGGTCATCAAAGCAGCTAAACGCACCCTGGTGACCTTTTGACATTTTGAGGACAGCATCAAAACAATGGAAACAACACATATTCTATACTGCCCAGGAAACCAAAAACATGGCTAAAAACCAATTTTTTTCGCAAAATGAAATAACCAGAACTCTTACCTGTAATTTCCAGCTCCAAAATGCCAACATCTCCCAATAAAGAGGCCTCTAAACTTACTTTTAACAAACCAGGTTCTATGGCATCATTTTGCCGGGTCTGCGCATGTCTCTAATGGTGACCTTTCACCTGTTACAGGCTTCAAGTTCAAGATAGACAAATTTCAATTATTTCACATGGTGCGGAAAAGGGTTGCTCAGTATTAGCCTGAGTTTCAAAGATTTCTGACAAAGAATAGTCTCTTGGGAATAGTTTGGATAACAGGTGTTAGAGAGCTGTCCTCAATGCTGTGACAGTGGTCTGAGTCTATATGGTCAGGTCCCCTGTCATTTGGCAAAAAGTGACAATCAAGGAAAGGGAGTTGAAAACTGCTCACCTTGACACAAGGGGACTACTCTACCTCCATTTAGGCTCCTGAATCAGTACTAAAATGCTGTTAGTTTAGACCTGTAAGCACTTGATGAGTGTACATATTGCAATATATAGCCAAAGGATACAAAAAGTTGAAAAACTGACAAAAAGGACAAAAAAGTATCAAAATGGAAGAATTTCTCAATGAATCTAAGTCAAATGCGTTAATTGAAGCTTGCCCCGGGGTCACATTACCAATTTCAGGGGAAATATAAACCACAATGGCTCACCTACACCCCCCCCCCCCATTCTGTGCACATTATGCACTGTCAGTAAATGCTTGAAAGTGTATCCTAGCAGCTTTTATATACAAATTTAGGTGCCTAAATTGAGGAACAGTAGCCTATTTCTGTCTGGGGTAGCAGATTATACCATTTCTTCCTTCTAAGTGCCACTTTTTGCAAAGCAATATTGAGCCAAACCATAGCCTGAGGCCTCCACCATAGCCCTCGTGACACATGAGTTAACAACTCCCAGGGGACTGTTCCTGGGAGAACGGTCTCCGGGAAGTCTTCGAAATTTGTAACGACCCTGCCTCGCATCACTCGAAGTGACAGACACTTGTCTACCTTGAACTTCAAACCCATATGAAAATACTGGAGGGTACAGATCACCAATGGCCGGCAGGCATCTACAGCATTCATAACATGTCAGAAAAAGGCTGTCAAAAGTCACCTACCTGAAGTTTAGTCGTTGGAAAACTCATATTGGCAGAAAAGTATGGCTTCTAAACTGTCCGTCTACGAAATTTGAAGCATTTCGGTTCGGTGCAAAGGTCATCAAAGCAGCTAAACGCACCCTGGTGACCTTTTGACATTTTGAGGACAGCATCAAAACAATGGAAACAACACATATTCTATACTGCCCAGGAAACCAAAAACATGGCTAAAAACCAATTTTTTTCGCAAAATGAAATAACCAGAACTCTTACCTGTAATTTCCAGCTCCAAAATGCCAACATCTCCCAATAAAGAGGCCTCTAAACTTACTTTTAACAAACCAGGTTCTATGGCATCATTTTGCCGGGTCTGCGCATGTCTCTAATGGTGACCTTTCACCTTAAATGCGGTAATTAGCTTAATAATGACAGATACGGCTATTGTAAACTTTTGACACATATTTGTCCTTTTTAAATATCCTTCTTAGATGCACCAAAATGCTGCATTCAGCGGAAATTTTTTTGCTGTTGTCACTGTTATGACCTGTACCTCTTGTATGTTTTGAATAAGCCACATATGTTTCCTGCAATTGCGACTTTTCCATTGGAAACATTTGGGTGTATGCGCAAGCTCGAACTAAATGTATGAATTCCAAGATTTTGAAATGACCGGGTTAGGAACGAAGTTAAGGGCATGAAATGTTTAATACATACAAAACCGCTGGATCAGTTTTGTTTACGGCTAGAAGTTTCAAGTAGCATCTCGCATCTTTCTAGATAGAATCTTAGTTACTGAAAAAGAAGTCCAATTCTTAAGTAAAACTTTGTCATCCAGTTGCTCGAGTAACTTTAATATGTGACTCTTATTACCCGAATGTCTAACCTTCATATGATAACAAAAATTGTGTGCGCGCACAAATACACACACATACAAACACTACTGAAAACATACCCTTCTAGCGAAGGCAATACCCTATACGTTTTCTGTAACGATGCTAAAATTACTGATACAGAAACAGTCTGCGAGGGGAAGACTTTGCGGCTGTCTTGTGCAGACGGCAAGCTGCTTCTCATCGACGATGCTTTCTACGGACGGAGGACCAAATATGGCCGCTGCCGCTGTAAATGGAAATTGATCAGCAAGCGGTGTAACACCAGGTGCTGGAAAACCTACGACAGGTAAATCAGTTCGGTGTATTGGTCCAGGTCTGGGTTATCTTATCCTTCTACACAGGGACATCCAACGGCGAAACCGCCTGTCTGGATGTATCCTGCTTTCTCAACCGTCACTAGTACTCTTAGTTCCTGTGGACCCCCCCCCCCCCAAAAAAAAACCCAGCTGTCAGCCAATCAGGGAAAGGCCTTTCAGTTTTCAAAAGGGGTAAGTTCATTGATATTTATAAGCAGGGCGATCAGGAACTAAGGGTGACGTTTGAGAAAGCAGAGTACATCCAGACGGTTTCGCCGTTGGATGTTATCTCCGCACGGTTGTTTGATATTTCTAAGCAGATGTTGCGTGATATTATCTGATCGTTTCGTGCTCGTCGTATTGTTGACTGTTACATTGCAACTGGTTATTTGGTGTTTTGGTAATTAGCCACCTCCAAGCAGATGTGGGGTTATGTGTTCTCTAATGAATAACAGATGTCGCGGCAGCCTTAGAGGAATCCCTAAACAGATGTTATTCATGTTGTGTAACTTCAGTAAGTCCCTCTATCACTCCATCGATCCCTACTCTCAAAGCGGAGGTAAGGCTCCGGCTGTTTTTTTAAGGTTTTTTTTAGTCGTTTTATCGGGCTTTCTATTTTTTTTTATATCTTGCTGTGTCAAAACCTGATACCTGTTTGGCTGGCGTACTTCAAGAAAAATGACAAAATAGAAAGCCCGATAAAAACGACTGAAAAAAACTTAAAAAACAGCCGTAGCCTAATCTCTGCTTGGAGAGTATCCATCCCAGACTTTTGCAAAAAAAATTGTATTTGTATCTTTTTTCAACAGCCGGTAAAATTCTTTTCCAAAAATATCCAAGAAGCAACAAATTAAATCGGTTCGGCCAAACCTTACGGTTTTTAGTATAGATTAGGGTTTAATTCCTACCAGTTTCAATGTATACATGGTCACAGTGTATCACCTTGTTACCTGTAACAGCCCAAACTCCGCCAGTCCCCTATTTGTTGTGAGGAGGAGTTGCCAGGGCCTGCAGAGGTGCGCTGTGAGTGCAAGAAACAAATTGTTTGGTGACCCCTGCCGACGCACGTTGAAGTACTTGGAGGTCAAATACCAATGTGAAGGTAGGCACAAGTATTTACATCTTCTATAAGTATATTTTACCCCATCTAGACCGAGGGGCTAAAAGTCGCGTGCCAAATTTGACGTCGCATAACTGACAAATAACGTGTGTGTAAGGACTAAGTGACTTTTCCTAAAATGTTTTTAGCAACAATTCTACGAAAAGCTATAAATTTGTCATTTTTCGTGTTACCATGGCAATGGGTTTTTGACAGGCATATTTTACCAAATTTATAGATTTCAGTTGATGTAATGACGTTTCGAGGTTTTATTGCTGAAAGCACTCGTTTTCTTATATAATTAACATCCTAAGTAATTTTATGTTACATTCATTACTAAATATTCATAGATTAGGCTAATTTGTTCACATCATGGATCAAAATCCAAGATGGCGGACCTTTAACGACGTCAAAATCAACTCTATTACCATTTTTTTTCTACAAAACACATCTGTATGCATTGAGCGTTTCAGTTACTTCTATTGGGATTTGGGTGTTATATGTTTAAAAAATTATTTTTAAAAATTAGGCTTGCCGATCCAAGACGGTGGACATATGACGTCAGTTTTGGTGGCATATAAAAAAATTTAAACTCAGGACCTCCCGTGGGCGTTATATATCTCAAAAGAAACGCATTTACAAGAATTTCTAATATTTAACTGCTAAATTGTAAATATGACGAGATATTGTCACTATGGAGTGAAAACTTTACTTATTGTACACATTGTCAGCTCTTTACTCTGGAAAGAGCAGGCACTGTGTACACTATGTTATATTTTGTTTCCCAAACAGAAAAGCAAGGTGGAATCACGTTCGACAAACAAAATATTTGTGGCTGACATAAAAACAAACGAATCCAAGTCTTCAACATAAAGGGAATTTTCCTACGTTTCCCGACAGAAAACATAAAACCATAGGACATATCTGCAAACATCAACGATTCCCTATGGGTCGTTCTACTCGGAGGCCGTCATAATAATTAATGTTATGAAAATGCCGTCAATCTGTACAGCAAAGAGGGACATAAATTCAATTTAATAATAAATGATAATCATTATATTTCAGCCATACATAGTATGGTGAAATATATTGTATTCGTAATGTTTCTTTCTTTCTTTCTTTCTTTCTTTCTTTCTCCTGTCAAATCTTCAAAGTGATTCATCTCCGCCGTTCCTGGACCGAATGACCTGAAATTCGGCACAGGGGTAGAGTGGGCCAATACCTTGATGCTTTTTCCCCATTATTTTCATATATGCCTCTAAAATGATTTTATTGAGATTTTTTGGTCAATTTTAGACCAAAACTGTATATTTTGGCCCCTGTACCCTGGTATTACAACCAAATGAGCTGAAATTTGACAGAGATGTGCCTTGATAATGCCCTCATATAGATTAAATACTACTTTTGGTGTACAGTACAACAAAATGCTTATTTTTGCGATTTTTTGACCAATTTTTGACCAAAAAAGGACACTTTTGGCTCCTGTACCTTGGTATTGCAACCGAATGAGCTGAAATTTGACACAGATGTGCCTTGATAATTCCTTCATATAAATTCAATAACACTTTTGGTGTACAGTGCAGCAAAATGCTTATTTTTGAGATTTTTGGCCAATTTTTGACCAAAAAAGGACACTTTTGGCTCCTGTACCCTGGTATTACAATTAAATGACCTGAAATTTGGTATAGATAGGCATTAGATACTTGGTAACAAGATTCAAGTAAAATTTTTGACATAAACAACTTTGAAATGATTAATTTTGGCACTTTTCTGAGGGGAAATTTGTTTTCTTTTGGCCTTCTGACGTGACCTTCCGTGACCCCGCACAGAGCCACACCTGTGCGCGTCAGCCGGAGAGTTAATTGAATCAAAGACCTAGCCAATCAGCGAAGAGGAGGCCAAACGCTAAGTAATATTCATAAGCGGGGCCTCATGATCCCGTATATAGCAGTGTCAGGCCGTACAGACTTCTCGCCTAAGGCTCTCGCATTTTAGACGGACAGGGGTCCGGGGGCCGCCGAATGTCCCTGGCGGGGTCCAGGGGCAGGGCCACTGGGGGGGGGGGGGCCCAGGTGGGCGAAGCCCCGCCGGAAGCTCTTGCATTTTAGACTATTGAGAAGGCTTCTTTTATCAGTTTTTTTAGGGCCATATCTACGATAATCGTAGCAGTCACTTACTTCTCTTCAGCAGTTTGACTTTAAAATATTTCGGGTCAAAGCTTCAAAGACAACTAAAACCTCATAAACAACAATCTTTACTTAGCTCAACAGTATACAAAAATATTGTACGGGTTGCCATCCTTAGTTGAAGCGCTTATTTATAGCGCTAGTATCTTCGCTGCGCCGTTAGCCGCCGTGCGACTTTTGTTGACGGTGTGATATCCCTACGTCGCCGCCTCGCTGATATTCCAACGGACATGTTTCAAGAAAAATACCCAGCAAAAAACGCTGTTCTGCGTCAAATTCTATTCTATAAAACATGTGGGACTCAGTGTTACAGTCTAAATATTTTGTAGAAGCACCGCTGTAGGAAAGAAGGTCCAAGCAATGTAAAACATCACGTAGCATGAAGTTCGCTGTCAACTGGCACACAGCACATGACTGTTTGAAACTCTAAGTCTAATCAACAGCCGTGTTTGATTGATAGCCGGCGGTCCTTTGATGAAGTCGGCGAAAGGTGCGTTAGTTAGAAAATCTGCGTTTAGTTTTGATACGTAATTATAAGTTAGGCAGTGGCGAGAATGATTATTTTCTCATCAATATTTCTCTTCAGAATTATTTGAACTTAATTGTACATCTAAATAATTGGCTTACCTGTGCAATCTTTATATGATTAATGATCAGTGTACTGAAATCATGTGTAACGTATGGCTCATAGTCAATAGATCAGCATTTTCTCTATAGTGACCACCTGTCTGTAGTGGCCACATTTCTATCACTGGACTGGAACTTGCGAAAACTGCTGTATTTTCTCCAGGGCAAATGTATGTGTTCCTAGTGCTATTGTTGTTTGACATAAACTTTGAACATTTAAATTGTAAGTAACTTTAAACTGCCAGAGTTTCAGCCCAATAAAACACTCTCAGCGCCAGGGTATGAACAGACTGACCAGACAGACGAAAATAAATCCTCGAACAAGGTTCAATCGTATCTTCCGGGTCTGGCAGGATGTTGTTAAACTAAAATAAGAATAGGCTCGATGGTTGATTGCATACAAAGTAAAACAGTTTAACAGTTTTACAGCTTGAAGAAACAAACGCTCCTACAGTACCTGCACCTGCTTGATAATTATTAAATCGTATGCCCTACTTGAATAAAAAAAGTTCACTGCAATAATAAATGTACCCACATTACAAGGAGCTTATACTTTTTTAAACTTACACCTAGTTATCGTACTGAAAATTGTTAATGACATTACATGAAGTCATTCAACAATTTTCAGTCATGATGAAAATTTTCTGAATGGAAGGTGTGATTATTGTCATTTTCTGAAAAATAGAAGCAAGCTCTGTTTTTACCTGGAATCAATTCACAATACCAGTCCACTTTGGGGGATAATGTACTGTTAAGAGGATGTTCCATTTTTGCGCAGGGGTGATTTGGAACAGTCCAATGTTGCGTGGGAAGGGGTATGGCTGAAATATGCTGTATTTGCTCTTAAGCAAATGTCGGCCTGTCTAGTTATGAGTAAAAAAAGTTACAAGTATTTTGCACTAAACTTTACTTACTGCACATACTAAATTGGACAAATAAATTTATTTTTACTATTCAGGCTTTAAACAATACTTGCAAAATGAACAAAGATAATATGATATATCAATTTTATACCTTAATGCATGTATATGCATAAGTATATCACCCGTTGGAGCTGAATTGTATATATGCAATATGTACTACTTATGTTTCATTGTAAGTACTACTGTACCACTGATGTATCGTTATAAGTACTGCTGTACCACTGACGTATCGTTATAAGTACTACTGTACTACTGATGTATCGTACTACTGTATCATTGATTTATCGTTATAAGTACTACTGTATTACTGATGCATAGTTATAGCTGTACCACTGATGCATCTTTGGAAGTACTTCTGCAATACTGATGCATCGTTATAAGTAGTACTGTGCTACTGATGCATCTTTACAAGTACTATTGTACTACTGATGTATCATTACAGGTACTACTGTACCACTGATGTGTCAATATAAGTACTACATTACTACCGATGTATCTCTATAAGTACCGCTGTACCACTGATGTATCATTACAAGTACCGCTGTACTACTGATATATCATTACAAGTACTACTTTACTACTGATGTATCGTTATATTTACTACTGTACTACTGATATATATCGTTATACGTACAGCTGATGTATCAAGGTATGCATTACTGTACTACTGAAAAAAATAATATCAATTATGCACTAGAACAGTGTTGTATACTTATTCATTGATTGTCTCGATCTCGACAGCCCACACAACATATACACGCATAATAACGAGACTCTCTACAGCGAAATTTATTTTATTTGTGGTTTTATTTGGCCGATACTCTTTTTGCAGCAATTGTGAGGAGCTTACAATAGGCAAAAACCACGAACACAAAACTACCAGGAGCATTAGAAACTGAAGTTATTTTTATGTCTAATGTTAAAATGTGTCTTGATTGCAACATTATCCAATTTTATACAATTTTGTGTCGAAAACTAAAAATCAGCTGACTGATAAAAGCATAGCAAATCTACGCCCACGATATAATATTTTTCAAGCATGCGTACACGATGGAAAGTATGCACGGATGATTGTGCATTATGGATGCATTTATAGTCTACTAGTTCACAAACACACCCCCGCGTCTAGAAACAAAGAAGTAGGGCAAGTCAATTTTTACTATTCCAGGGGAGAGGAAACCTAACACTAAGGGAATTTATTAATTCTTCTTTCATTCCCAAAATTACCTTATTACCTTATATACTATCCCTATTACCTTATTTCATTTTCTATACACTCTCAATTAAAAAAAAACATTCACTTAAACTATATGTTACATTTTTTCGTAACATGATATTGCAATCTTAATGAATGTGCCCTTTTTCAGAGTATAATGTTCAGCACCTTATATAAGAATGTTTAATAAATGAGTATGTGCGTCAAAGCAAAAAATATTGTCTACCAGCACTGCGTATCAGTTTTGCTGCTGAAGTCAGGTCGACTCTTCAGACGAGCCGTGTTCAAAAGCAGTATTGTAAGTACAGAATATTTACTCTTACCATCTTTTTCATTTGTAATTCTGTCTATAGCGGTCACTCAAGGGACTGGAGAAGTTTGGCCACCATAGACAGGTGGAAATGTTGAGAAAATATGTAAAAAATATTATTTAACTGACCACGAGCAATAGGTTACACACTATATCAGTACCCACTGATCTTTCTCATCGAGTAACATAGTCTCCATCGTCTCAAAATTCAACTGAAACTACTAAAGTCAAATCTACTGAAAACGATTGATATTGCCATGCGCAATGTTGGTAAATTTGCACTTTAACGTTCCAGGCGCGCGTACCTTCTGCACCAAAATAACCCTTTCAGAAACTCCAAATCCTCGCAGACTCTAAATCTAAACTCGGTGCGGGTGGCATACGTCCGCTATATGGTAGCAATAGGCAGTGTTTCTGTATCTACGGGACCGGAAATCGTGTGGCCGTGGCCGCATTGAACATGTGGTCGCTATGGACTATTTCTTAATGCTTACGTCAATGGGAAAAATCCCAGGCCAATGGCCAGGTGGTCGCTATGCAAAGGTGACCACTAATACAGGTTTGACGGTACTCCCCTAATTCTCTGGTGTCTACAGAGACATTATTCTTTTAGTCTTAGATCTTCTAATTTTGCTCTTTTCGCGAATGCGCCAAGTTTGCTGGTAAATATGTAATAAGAAGAAAGAATTGAAATATTATCCGTATCACTCGAAAGGAAAAACCCACACAGAAACCTAGGGGACTTCATGCACAGAAGCCCTAGGAAAATTAAATAAGCACAGAAAATACAGAACTTTGTGTCGTATCGATGAAATGCTAGGCAAACAAACCAATAGGCTAACAGTGGAAATAGTACCTTTGACAAATTGTCTTTATATCAATTAACACAATTATAAATGCGTGGATATGTTAGCTGATAGTATATGTCTTAAAATCCAAAACTTGTTCTTTTAATTTTGAAGGAGGTAGTTTCTGTTCAGTTATGATGCCGCGAGAAGATCCATTTCAAAATATTGGTGTAAACTTGTACGATATTATATTTTGAACGTTCAGAATGATAAAAATGGGTTGATATAAGAAGAGACAGGAATTTGTAAACGAAGTATATCAATGGTGAATATCATGAAAGTATAATAGATTTTGTTGCCTGTGATACAGCCTTTTGAACAACACAAAACTAAGGTAAAAACACTCCTGCAGTTCCAGAACAAGCTACTAGGTACTCTAACATTACTTCTTCCTTACATTACAAGCTTTCTGCCCCCCTACACTCACAAAAAAATCAAGATCATATTATGTCCATGTCAAAAGACACAAAAATGGATGTTCTGCCACAGTACCAAGGTATACAAAATATCATTGTAGTCCATAAAGAGGTTGTCAAGTTATGATGACCACAATTCGAAAACACAGACACACTATAGACACGCCAAAACTATACCTCCTTTCTTCATGGGGGTAAAAACGTGTCAGAAACATCTCAAACAGTGGCAACATGTAGTTAATCTTAGCATAGATATAGATTGTCTGGTATGAGACGATGACGCACGGGCTGCTTCATCTGCATAGACATTAATTGTTTTCGTCTGCCTATTGACGTGACAAAAGTTTTTTTTTTTTAGTGGGCGTTGAAAAGTAGAGCACATAGCGATGTAGAAAAGACGGTCAAGGTAAACTAGACCCACAGAAATAGATTAGTTGATCATGACCGTCATTGCCATAGGTACAGTGGGTTTTTATCTTCTTTGTCTAGATCAAGGTATTAAAGGTCAAAAGCTGATGTCAGAGTTGCGTTGCGCAGTAGAGGGCACAAAATGGGAATCCTTGAAAATCTTTCTTTTACTTGAACACCTTTGCCCAATCTTGAGATTTCTTTTAGTTAGAAGGGACAGGTAGGGTCTAAGCTGTCTTGTATTGGTCAAAAATTGGTCAGTTCAGCAGTTCAGTTGGTGTAAGGACAAATGTTGCAGAACCACAGCCTGCACAGAGCATGGGAGAGGCAACTAGCCCGCCCACTGTCTGGGTGGTGGAGACATGCTAATATACTGCTTTCCACGGTAATGTGGGATCGACCTAAATCATGGCCTACCATTGGTGTTGCAACATTCCACAACAGTTCCCTCAGCTTAATTATAGCTAGTGGAGCACAAACTCCGCGGGGAGGGGCCAGTTACAGCCCTATAGTTTAGTACTTTTTCGAAGCCTTCTTTCAGTGTATTTTAACATGCTTTTCTTTTATTAACCAAACTGTTACTAGGTGTGAATTCATACACATACAGTTAGTCTAAATGATACCTTGGCCTCCTTGCCTACATGACTTTGTGCACTTCTTTTCAACGCCCACTAAGCCACTTTAGTTACGTCAATAGACAGACGAAAAACAATTAATTTCTATGTAGATGAAGCAGCCCGTGTGTCATAGTCTAGTACCAGACAATCTGTATCTATGCTAGGATTAACTACAAGTTGTCACTTTCGTAAATTGTTCACGTTCGCGTTAAGTGCTTTCTCTAAGGACATTGTATCGGTAGCATGTAAGGGGGATTCGAGCCCAGAACCTCTGGATTCTAAGACAAGCTCCTTAGCCATTACGCTAGCACGACTCCACTTATAAGTAAATAAAACTAATAATAAATACATCTCAGTTTGATGCGAACAACTTGAAAGTTTTTACTTATGGAAGCACGTTACATGCAATTAGCCTTGTCTACCTCCAGAGTATATACACTTAAGCAAGCATATGTACACTTTTTGGACGATCCTCATACTTGATCGGTAACTCTCAGTACTTGTGGGCAAAGCTGTTTCTTATCTGTGCTGGCATGATATTTTGAACAGTTTATTATATTTACCTTTACCGAAGGTAAACATACTGTTTTTGCTCTGTTTCCTCTTCTCCAAACAAATCACCTGCGGTGTTCGGCTATATGCTAATGTAGCAAATGGCTTAGCTTAGCTCAGGTCACTTAGTAGGGGCTCAGGTCACTAAACATAAATGTGTTGGAGCGAAGAATAAACATAACAGTAGTCACTGTTACGATACATTATGTGCAGGTAAACATTCCATATTTGCTTCCAAATGTCACCTTTCTACTTGATCATGCATTGACATCGTTTCTCTGTCATGCATTGCCATCGTTCCTTTGTATTCATTACATCTTTAGATCAATTCGTTCAAGGGACCGCACAAATATTCCTCATAGAAAGTATGGCACGCGCGTGTGTGGATGAGGCAGCTGGGAAAGCTATTTCCAGGCAATCTGAAGAAGGTGCCGACCTTTATATCCCTGGTATATCGAATGGAAATGAACACGACAACGACACAAAAAGCAACCCTAATCAGACATACGGGCAAAATGCAGTAAGCCCTACGACTTGCTACCAGTCAACGTATGACTTGACGTGCCTAGCAGAAAACGCTTTGGACTCCAGTCCTACGTGTGGGAAAACCCATAGAAACACTGATTACTATCTCAAGTGCTCACAAGAAGCAGATGTCACTATCACCACCTCCGCCAAAGTTGCTTTTGGACAAAATGGCGATGTTGACAATCCATCCACTCAACAGCATGCTAGTGGCGATCCTCTTCTATATGCAAGTGGCAACGCCTCCATTCAGCAAACTATTGACAGCGATTCGTCCATCAGGCAAAACGTTGATGGCAGCCATTGCAACTCGCAATACTATGCTGATGGTGATCCCTCAATCCAACCATCTGCCGAAGACTATCCTTACATCCAACCATATGCTGTTAGAAATCAGGAAGATGCTGATGATGGCAACCGTTGCAGGGTGCAATATGCTTATGATGATTCCTTCATCCAAGCATATGCTGTTAAGAATCAGGAAGAAGATGTTGATGATGATGGTGGCAATGGCAACCAGATGCCAATAACACATGGTACTGCTAATAGCGAGAATACACAAACAGCATCTGACAAATCTGATGCTAGCGTCGAACGCAATCAACCATCTGCAGATGATGCAACGTCTACAGATTCGACAACAGGCAACAGACCGAATACAGGTATCGCTATTATGATAACAGTAAAATTCTAGGTTCTATGAAATATAATAATCTTAGGTTGAAGCTTGGACTCCTAAAAAGAAAAGTTTCCACCATATCTATGACTAAATTAATTTTGAATAATTTAGTGATAGACGTGGTGAAGTTGCAATTTGAACATTATTATGTGATTTTTGTTCATTCGTCTATACCTCTTATATCAAGCTGACATAATGCTTCTCTCAAGCTATGATGATATACTGAATATCAAAACTTGCATTATCTATTTAGGACCAAAATTCTATGGTATAAACAAATATACAAGAGTGACAAAGCATTGAATACGTAGTTGAAAGCCACACTGTTATCAAATATAGTTACAAAATGTTGAATAAAACATAGATTTGACATATTTTACTAAACTTGTTTTACTTAGATGTTATTCCCGTTTCCACGACGTATAGTTTCTGCACCTGAACATTCCTGTAAATATTTATATTGCGTATTTAGTTAAAAATACCAGAAGATTTGAGTATCTTTTTCTTTTGTCTGCTTTTTAGCCTGATGATACTGAAATTAATTTAAATTTCATTTGAATTTCTTACCATCTATTGACATTTTCTTAGGTCATGATTCAATAACATGAATGATGTACTTTTGGGGACCTCGAAGTTATATTAGTGCCGAGAAAAAGAATTTACTCCTTTACTAACTCTGATTGGTCAGACAAAAATTACTAATAATATGTTGCATATTATACCAAATGGTAGTTTCACCTTTTTTTTTCACAAACGCCCCCTTCTTTCAATTTGACATTTTGTGACAATGATTTCTATTTTGTGGAATGTTTGCCATATATTTGCCCATTTGCCAGTGTTGCAGTATGGTCGAATTTATTTAATCTAGCAATTGGCATCCGCAAAATTGAATTAAGCTTTCTTAAGAACTTGTGATCTTGTGTGGAATACATCTTACTTACGCGGCGGCCATGATAGATCTAAAACGAGGTTTCCATGTTGTTCCTATAATATTTATCAATTGGTTATATATTATCAGAATCTGTGTGCTTTGGGCGAAAACTAAATAGAAGCTGACTTGAAAGTTCATCTGTGTTGGTACAAGTCATTCTTGAAATAGTTGAACTGTAATTTCCAACACCAAAATTGGACTCACCCAAATTTTCGACTGCACAGCATCAGTCTTTGTC